>NW_008751664.1:1498073-1519464 GCF_000715545.1 Opisthorchis viverrini
TACTGCCAAGTATGAGTTTGGTGCAAACTCTTAAGTACCTCACAGAGTATCCCTAGTAAAAAATTCTCAAAAGAGGATGCAACTTATTAGTAACGGTTCATTTGTGCAAGACGTACATTAGTATACCTCGTGAGTTACATTATACTACTGTGTAATCTTCTATAAAAAAGCATTTAGACGACATAACTGCACTTAATCCGTGTATCTTTTGCACATATCTGGCACCGGAGGTTCACTCACAACGTTTTATTACACAAGTACGGTTTGACAAATTATTTTTACTTGTTTTCATACGGCGTCCACATTTGGCTTAAACATGCAACAGGTAGACTTTTTTTGGACTCAGTCTGGTGAGTTACCTTCAGTCTAGACAGTCCGTTACTATTATACGTTCATTCGCTGAGTGTCAACCATGATCTCCTCCACGTGGGGGCCAATTTTATTTTTTCACCGTTTCTAGGACTGTGCCACTATTTTATTAATGCTTGTTCGAAATCAGCATAATCGGTTCCATCTGACCATTAACAGAGCTTCCCCCCCCCCCCGTGCAAACCGGATGAGTTCCGATGAAGAGGGAAACATTGTTTGGCTAAATAGTCCAGAGCCTGAAGTCAAATTTACCATGACTTGGTACTTATGATTTCCAGACCGCAGATCGATGGCTTCTCAGTTGAATTATTACGACTATCGTTTGGCCAAGTTACATCCTGAATTATTTAGAGCCTGTTAAACCGAAATCAGTTCAAATTTACCGGGTGATTAGAACTTCGCAGCCCTTAAAGTACTTGCTGATCGCGCTACATCGACCTGCTCAATGAAATAAGGTGTGAGAATCAAGCCCTATGCTTCACACTGGTTACAAAAACCTTAGAAATGTTATTTAGTTCTATGGACAACAATATTCAAGCAGGATGAATGAATAAATGAGGCAGGCAGTGCTGCAAAGTTTGAGCTATATCTCAAATTATTGAGCCAACGCCGCACTCAGATCACTGTATGAAGTCATCGTTAATGAGTTAATTTCGTGAGTTGAATATTCATTTCACTTTTCACTTGTGGAAATACACTACCAGCTTTGCTTTGTGGTTATTTTAAAGTATAGATAACATTTGAATGGCAAAAATATATCCAAAAAATAAAAACCAGAATAAACTGAGTTAGAAAAATGACTTTACCAAAGTTCGACAAGTTCAGCACATGCAATATGAAGTAATCCAAACTTATACTATTTGGAGAAACTGGGGTCCAGATATCCATGGGAAAGTGGAGGCTCAATGTCAGGGTTATATTTTGTCTGTCAGCTACTTGTGTCCCATAAAGATTCGGAGTGATTAGCCAGAGCACTGCTTTGCAACTTTCTTTCCTTAACATTCTAGGGGAACATGTAAAGCTATTATTCGTTTTGGCATAAAATCTGAGCGGAATATGTAGACCCGAATTATGTGAGGCTTTTTGCCAGCATGATTTAAATCCAGTAAAATCAAGAAGTCGACGCCGCAATTGAATTATTAAGAGCAGCAGCGGTAAAAATTTCCCAGATCCATTGAAATGTTCAAAAGCCAGCTAACAGCGAGAATAGTTGTTCTCTGGCTACTCATAAATAGTACGAGAATAGTTGTTCTCTGGCTACTCATAAGTAGTTGAAATTCTGTCAAAAATTGTCGTCCCACGAGTTCAGCGAACGGACTCTGCTCAGTCAGCTAGTTTGCTGACGGTCATCATCCTGGTAAGCATGCGTCCTGTTCTCGTGAACTTCAGGGCTGGAATAAGTGTCATAAAAGTGTTGATGATTCTCTACAGGTCCCATTGTGTCCATGAGTTAGTTCCTTATCCAATGAGCCTCACCCTAACGATCTCCTATGCAGTGAACTCATGGCCATAAAATTTGTTGTCATCACTGAGCTAGTGCTACCTGTCTGATGTGATAGCGCGGAGCAGATCTATTCGGAACAAAGAGATGAACAAGATTCTGAGTAGTTCCGCCATGTAGATGCACGAAAACGAGGCCAGCCTGGCCTCTTCTGCAGAGCGAATGCTATATAGAATGCCACACCTGTTTCACCCAATTCTGCCAGTTTGTATATTCTAGTGTATATGTTATTCACCTACAGTAGGTCATTTGTTCTCCTAACTCCGTTTTGAGTGCTTTTCCGAAAGGGCCACGTGAATTTTGCGGGTTCAAAAACCACACGCTTTACTAGTGTAGCTTGCAGGTTTCAGAAATTTCCTGCAAGATTCAGGTTCAGTAAAAGTGACAAGTTTCAAGATGTAGATGCATTGTTTATTACATGAGACATTGTAGATGAACGATTCAAATAAATTGATCACAGCAGGCGTTTGTCTAAAAACAGTCCGGCATGCCCAAGCATGATCCTGTAGGCGGATTCATTCCCTTGTAGGCAGGCATAATGAATAATAACCTAAGTTTATCTACTGTAACGAATTCGTCTCGATCTAGCTGCCATAGAAACGATCACATGGTTTTTGCAGCTAACCCAAATGGTATGCATACAGTGCATCTAGTAGGCGGTAAGAATTGAAGTTTTTTATACTGTCACCTGAAAGCTACTCCTAGCTTTCTAGAACAGCATGCAACCACATCCACGTGAGGTCACTATGGAGAACAGGAGAGTGAAACCCCTCTTTTGTAATGGAATACTTTTGAGAGTGCTGTGTGGGATGAAACACAAGTTTCGAAAAAAACTGTGAGCACTCCAAGAGATAAATTCTTCAGCCAGGATCGAGTGGAATGATTCAAGCCGGTCCTCAAAAATTTACTATGGGTTAACATTTTCTATCCATCTCAGTAATTTCAGCACGTGAAATATGGTTTGCACTGCACGTCAGTGGATCGCGATGTTAGACTCTGTTAGGCTTTCTTTTGCGACCCTGCAAATTCACATGTCATTGAAGGGCTAAGGTTGCCTGACTTATCAGTAATGAGGTCTATCAGATACCATGGATGTTTCTATTGCTGTGTGGAGTCGGTCTAACCGAATATCCGTTAACTTCTCCAGTCATTCTGATCCAAATTTAACTTCTATGGTGGTTTCCTCAGAAACTCGGAGAGATGTGCAATTAGTTTTTAGCCTTGTACATTAACAACGGCTAATCGTACCAGTTTTCTCTCATTGTGCATACCACACGGATCGTTGTCGCATGCCTATATACCGTTGATGTGCTGCACCGAATATTCCAGTAGCACGTAGGTGTGACTGATAGTACCATTCGATAGTCTGGGACGATCAAATTGAGAAAAACTCGCTAACACGCTATCACACAGTCCCTAGATAGAAAGCTAGGAACTCCTAATTTCATCTAATAGTACACAGATGCGTTCACTTTAATCATTGTAAGATGAACACAAATCTAATGGAGCCCCAAGAAGGACGAAACCGGTAGTAGGCTGTCAAAGAATTTTTAAAATCCTAAAACTAGTGTGCTATATCAGAAAAATAAACCAACTTCGCACAACTTCCTCCCCTTTGTAAAATCCACCATATGGATAAGAGAAATTGTGAATATTTGGGTCCTCCTTAGAAGAGGCATAGTATCGGAAGATACCATCGCTGATGACTGCCAGTATGTAACGAGAGCATATTTGCCACTTGAAATAGCAACCGTAACTGATCACTTGCCGTTTCTCTCCCGAGAGAGGCTACCTCAGAGGACCGGCCAAAAGCGGTCTGTTTGTGGAGCGTTTTACGAATCCTGGAAGTTGTGTTAGCTCAGACTGCAGTGTGACAAATGAGGCCAAACCACGAATCTGCAAGGTTGGGGTCGCGTTTTGGGAATGTTTTGAAGTTTCTACCTTCCCACTTCACACCATAAATTGTAGGAACGGGAATTGCTGTTGCCTAGATCACCGCAAACTGTTGTCCGTTTTTGAGTTCGAACGTCACGACAGTTCGGCTCCAACAGAATAAAAATAACTGAATGGCGTCTGTTAGCTCGAGATGGCTCAGTAGTCAAGGGAAGATCTGTTGTTCGAAGCCAACCATGACACCTCAACTCCTCCTGTCTAGGCCCGGGGAACGTGATAGTATCTCGGTCCCCTTGCTTTTTTTTTTTTGGGGGGGGGGGGGTACTTCACTGGTAAAATACTCTTTACGGGCCAAACGCACTAGCCTCTGTAGAGATGAACAGTTAGGCTCGGTCAACAGTAACTCATGCCTGTGGAGATCACCAAAACAAAGGACTGCATAACGACGCTTCAGTGTGCACATCAGTGTTGTCACCTGACAAACACTTGATGTTACTGTGTAGACTTTACAAAGCCTTGATACAAGAGGACAGAATGCCAACAGGAAAGTGACAAAAACTACTATGAGGTGATTTACACCTTTGGAATGAAATAAGGGTTCTGGTGCAGTTCCAGTTGGCGTCCGTAAGATGTTTGCTTCCTAAGTGAGCTGTCCTAACTTGTCTTTGGTGGCCATTTCGATGGAGGACGAGGGTCGGCTATTTAGCGAACCGTTTTCTGTTTCGGAGGACTTATAAAAGAGGGTTAGAAGACTATTCCACTGGCTTTAGTATATCAGTGAGTAACCAAATTCGAGGTACTTACATGTAGACCCTGTCCACGAATGAGTTAATTGCACGGTTGACTAGCTGATAGCAGCCGAACAGCTAAGAATTTAAACTACCAGCCGGGAGGTCAAGGGTGTCGGGCCCCATTGAGTTTGGTTAGATGCGCACTGTCGATGAGTTTCATTAAATTGAGAGAGCTGCAAAGTGTTTCTCGGCTGCTCAGTATAGATTAACTTCTCTTGCAGGACCATATCCATCCCCATTTTTGCACATTTCAAAATGAGCAAACAGTACCTTCATCTTTGTCACTCGTGGTTCCTAGACTTTTATAAGAATGCTTTATCCTCCCATGTGCCACTTGATAGCATGTATTTTCCGTCCACTTTGGGATTACCGAGCCACCTCGTTCGTTGGGAATATCAACTTGTAATACATCCAGAAATTTCATGGCAACCGGCAGAAGCGACATACCATGATGACTAATACAGAATGGATGATTCCATTGTCTATCTGGCAGAGAGGTTTTTAACTGGAACTTCAAGAAGGCTAGCTTGCTTCTTATCTGACTGATTGATGCTTACCGAAACTGCTATCTCAATGCAGCTGTCGATGTGGTTCATAACAACAGAGCATAAACGGTATCATTGTGCTCATCACACGTTCAGTCACCCCCAAGCTCCTGATTCTCCTCTTAGCTAATTCTTAAGAAAGTGCACATCCGTCATAAGAACATGGAAAAACTTAATTATTTTGAAGAAAAATTCTTCTGTTTGTATCATCCTCATTCGGGCCACTATAGGAGAAATCGACTGTAAATAATCCGTTTGACTTTCAGAACTCTATATGTACAATATCACTGACACTCACAATAAATCAGAAATAAGTTGCATTAATGTACGTGGTACACAAACTACAAAGAAGCAAAGCGACTTAGTACGCTGTCTGAATGGCTAAGGTAATGAAACTGTTTCAAAGACTTACAATGCATGAAATAGAAAGAAATAAGGGGGGCTGCTGTGTGACCATATTGCGAGACTATTCCCGCTAAAATGCGTGGACATACAGTTAGGGAAGACACATGATGGATCTCGATTTTGAAGCGATGAACCAACAGACTGCGATAGGTAACAGACGGCCAGGGCATAGGAATGCTGCTGAAGGACCATAAGGAATGGCTACAGTGAGCAAAATAAATACGAGCTGAAAAGTTGTGAAGATGATTGCATGAATAAATAATGGGAGAGGAATCAGTCCAATCCATCGGACAGGATGAATTACGGGATCGTGTGTTGTGGAGTCCGAACTAACTTTTTCAAGGTCCGCGGCTTGATTTTGTGTAGACATGTCCGATAACTCTGTTTCATTTGTTTCTTCTTGGGCGGATTTATTTAATTGGTCGTAGCCAAGATACCATATCACATAGGGTAGGTAGATCAAAAGGAACATGTATAACTAAAATAAGGAAAGATAAACTAACATTGTAGCGTAAACTAGCTGAGAAGTAGAATGTGTTCAAACAACAGTCTACGCGAAATCTTATATGCAATATTATTGACTGACCTGAACTAGCTCGAGGGAGTAAGTGACAGCATCATCGACGAACTGATGAAATACGAAGATGCCAAAGCTGAAAACGGCACCAAACTGTTGGCTCAAAATGAATCCAATGTAACTGGGACCTGTTGAAACGAACGATTTAGTGAAGGGAAGTCACTCACAAGTTACAGGAACCCAAAAAATTGAATAGGCAAATCTGACCAGAATGAAAAGTCCAACTTGGTCTTGATTAACTTTTAATTGTCCCCACAGTGACCCTTCACAATGTCAGTAGTTCAATTAGGTCAGAGAAGGATGAAAAGTGACTGCGGTGAATCACCTGGATGCAGCGAATGTCACAGCTTAGTCACCTAACGGATTTTAATAGACCTCTTGAGCTGAAAAAACAACCAGTTGTCGCCACAGCGCTGGCATGCATGCATGGGACATTTCAGTGGCATATCAAAGAAAAACGAGTTGTTGATGAACAACTACGTTCTACATCCAAAGCAAGGATTGATACAAATACCGGGTGAAACAAACAAGAAAGATGTCTTCTATCAAACTACTTCAATATAGATCTGTTATAAAAATATACGACCAAATTCCGCTGATCACTCTGTCGGGAAGGACATCAGTTCCACTGAAATAACTTTATTATGCTAGCCAAGCTCAGAACAAGAAGAGAAAGAAGATTATGAATACATAATACTTTTACGAAGACATCAACAACCCTTAAGATTGATACAACTCATTAATCGCGAATGATGATAGATTTTCGGAATTGCAATGCTCAAACCAATAAAACAAAACAGGAAAGAATCTTGCAGAAGAAGGTGAGAGCCTATATTCAACATATATAGGAACTTCACCGGAATAAAAACCCAGCCAGTGAAGTAAAAGCAAATGGAACAAGGGAAGGCACATCGTTAGCCAGTCAAATGTAAGAAAATCAACCGATTTAGGCAAAGAACACAACCACTCAATCAAACCAAGTAAATTGGGAATCAAAGCAAAATGCAGTTGGAGCAAGGACCATTCGAAACACAGAACGAAAATTGCGAAAGATAAAGAGGGCACCGGGATGACCAACCAAATTGAAATAGAGAGCAGAGCGCAAGAAACTCCCAACAGACCAATCGGAACCAGAGGAAAGTTATTTAACCAACTGGAACTTGAAGGAAGAACGCTATCTGCAAACGGGTTGCAAACTTTGTTCTGTTGTCAAGCCAATTTAACAGAAACCGTTGAAAGCAGAAGTGGTAGTCAACGTCTGAGTGTCAGTTGGCGGGGAAAAGGACACTGCTGGTAGTTCATATGCGTAATGCATCAGATTCCGGAAATGAATAGGACTGCAGATAACTTCAGTTTTATAAGTGGCCCAATGGGGTCCATGAAATTATAGTGTCTGATAACTTGAACGAAAAGAGACTTGAATGTACATTATATATAATATAAAAATGTATATAACGCAATAAGTACTCTCAGCCCATAGAGAGGACAGAAACTAGCTCAAGTTTTTGCTTAGTATGATAGGAAGTAGAACCACAGCAACTCACCCAAACATTGGTAGAAGGATAGACCCAAGATTGACAGAAACGAACAGTTGGAATGTAGGATTCTGTACAGGCCCTGAGAGAATCGATATTTCTGTCTACTTCCGACTGAAAGGTGGGATGAATAGTATAGTTGTTTGTGATCTCTTATGGAATAGTGAACGAACAAAACGCATACCCTATCCTTCATGTTCATCTGAATGAATTCTTAAAGAAGAAAATACCCATTTCTGGTCCATCACGTACCACATGTAGAAACGGCAGTGATACTCCTCGTATCACACTCCTAATGCTCTGTCACGCGTTTCATTCATTCTGAAAGACCCATCAAGTAGTTTTAGTCCCAGAATTCCCACCAGACTCACTTAGTATTTGAACATTAAGAGAAACATAGGTGGAAAGTTTACAATGATTGGGGCAGATGAGAGAATACAGTTTGATATCTTGGCAGTTGTTGCAACTGAAGTATGCTGACAGCCTTGCGCAGCCCATCCATCTGAAGGAAATCACGAAAGAAGGATTAAAATGAATTCTAGTTGAATGCAAGGTAAACAACATAATTTGCAACTGGGCGTTTATCTCCACGACACCTTTGAATTGCGTGATTCTCAATCCTTTATACTATGAGCTACAGCCCGATTGTTTCAGACTTCTTTCTTATCGAGTTCTAATAGCGTGGACGTTTCGTCTGATATTCTGCAGCCTCTCAGACATAGAATTATGGTTATGATAAACAGCCGAATCCGACCAACTTTGTACTCTTCTTATTAGATCCCATGGAGGTGATAACGTTTTTTAAAAAGGTTGCAATATTATCTTAAATTTCTGACCGACAAGTCACGAATCCCTCAACCGGAGTTTGAAACTCATGAGCTGGCACTGAAATTATGCTCAATATTGCCTGTCACAGTTTCGTTCTTTTATCTGATTACACCAAGGGCCGATCAAAAGTCCACTGATTGCACTCTTAAAGATTCCTTTGAGGAGATTTCAAATTGAGCAAATTACCAGTTGAGCAATTTTGGGTTACTTTGCTCACATTATCACTACAATTCCTGTAAGTTAAGCAAATCTTCTGTCACCTTTCGGGAAAGTACCAACAACTTCACTCTCGAAACATGGTATGACTCGTCGTCTTAAATTCACTGGATTCGATTTCCGGTTTCTCTTTCCACACAAAAATGAAGCACACAACTACTGACAAATCGAGTCTCCTATTGCTATTAATGAAGGTGACTGGATTTTCTAAACGTGTTTTTCACCAAAATTAGTGGTGTCATTTGCGTAGTTAACTCCTTGCAGTATTTTTCTTTTCATGTAAATAAAGTGGCTTTTTTCGACCGAAACCCTAATGTGCTTCAACTCCATGTCTAGTCATAATTTAGCTTTTATCAGTTGTTTACGGGTTCCAGGCAAATCTCGGTTCGACTGGTGTACAATGTGAAAAGTTGTTTGGGCAAAACTGCATAGTGGACTGAGAGGCTATGATCCAACGTTTCGAATGCCGTTTTCGAAGTTTTTTTTACTAAAAATTGAATACACACGAATTGCGGCATTATTTGGGTATGCCCTCGTGTCCTCTGGGTCAGCTGGCAGTCGCATGCAACTAAGTTGCGTACTTTAGCTGCGATGCTCTCCCGTCTGTTGTTGCTTTTGAGGTTTGGGCTCGCCCAGACCACCGTGTCTACTGAGGTATCGTGGAAAGACAGACGGGATGATTTCTCCACTATTACAGCTGACGAGTTCAGCTGTGTTAATCTCTAGTGCTTGAGTTCACGTCCGTTCCACGTGCAACTTGAATCCTGACTGAAGTATATGTAGATAATCAAAGTTTATTCAATGATTTGGTTCAATTGCGTGGAGTGGAACGGGTGAATCGCTTTCAAGTCTCTTAAAATCTGAATTGGATTTCTTGGAGGAAAACGCGCGTACCATTTGTGCAGACCAGGACAAGGATTACATGCATCGGTGATCAAGGGAATGAAGATCGAACGGACAGAAGTGCATCACTTCTTGAGATTCACAGACGCCGACCATTGAAAACTCAACTGACTAAAAATGAAAAGTTTGAAATCGTGACATAAGGCATCACCATTTCGTTAACTACCGTTAAAGTAGCGCAAAAGACCTGTTAAGGTTTTTTTAGATAACCATTGTGGTTCTCACTGCCAACCAACTGCCTCAGAACCAACCATATAATTTATTCCGAGTAGTGCAACCATGCGTGTCCTAGTTGAGAGGCAACAATGATCACCTCTGAGAAGGCTGACAATGCCTTCGGTCCTGGTGTTTCACTCTAATTTTCGGCCAAAGCTTTTTTCTCAGTCATTTTTGGAGTATCCGAACGCTACCTTTTTTAACTTATGGCCACAGCTACTCTCTTCGATTAATAGCTTCCTACGTCAGTACACACGGACGAGATACTCTTGGACTAAATAAATATCCATGTGAAAGTACCTCAAGTTTCTGTACTTTCTCCAAACCAGCTGAGGTTTCATCGTCTCCATTCGTCTTCCACGTTGTCCATTATCTTTGTATTCCATCCCGTGATGCACAGTATCTGATTCTTTAACCACCGCACCCTAGATTTACCCTAATTATCACATCCGAATAACGGACCATGTTTGTGCTTGAGTGATGTTCCTGGTAAACCTCAGGCGAAATAAGCATGAACAGATCCGACTCCTCAGACACCAAAAATATGGAAACTAGCTGCCTTATTGGTTCGGGTCTTGAGATGTGTTCAGCTGTTGTTATTGTTGGTGAGAGGCGCTGAAACTTGAGACACGAAGTACGTTGAATCGAAGAGAATTGGAATGGTTAGTGTATTTGTATTGAAAAAATTCGTCTTTTGGTTGCCCCGTAGAAGATACCGCCAAAATGTAAAATCTTAACTTGAGACACGAAGTACGTTGAATCGAAGAGAAGTGGATTGGTTAGTGTATCTGTATTGAAGAGATTCGTCTTTTGGTTTCCCCTTAGAAGACACCGTCAAAATTTAGAAGCCGATTATTTCATTAATTGGAGTGAGATGTTGCAGAACAAAAACGGTAAAAATAAGCAATGAATGCCTGCTCGGATGCGACCTGCCGGAAGTGCTCTGGAAAAATTAGTAAGGTTGGTCTCAGGTTGGAACGAAATCTAGTATTTTTCCAGAAACACGGCGAGTTGAATTACCTGCGAAGTAGACTCTTCGATGAAAACACACCTTTTCCACAATGGCCACCCAAGCGGTAGATAGAGAACAAAATGTTGGAGTTTCCTCTAATGTTGGCTAACCACAGTACGACTTCTTGTATATTTAGGATGTTAGACAAACTGGAGGATGTCTGTATGTTCTTTTAAAATGCGGTCGTTGGACAGGGGTACAAGGTCAGTACTTAAACTGGAATAATAAAGGAAGTTACTCGGAAAACCCTCTGATGGAGTCTTGAAGAAACAAATTTCCATTTTCGGCAATTTTCACACCTTTGTTTTACCGGTAGCTACTGATGGTCCGACACAATGCCTTAGATGGCATGCCACGTTTTTATATCGGTAGTCCACTCGTGTTCTCACAGTTTTTGTTCTCTTCATGGAATGGATGGTTTCATAGGAAACTTTCTGATGTACAATACCTCTACCACTACTACTGAATAGTGCTGTACTAATCCGTCGCTAGTAGTATTACACGCCAAACGGTTAAATTCTCAAATATACATGAGAACCTTGAGTATGATGTAGTGGGGCAGGGAATCGAGATTGACTTACAAGTATATCTTTTAGGGATGAAACGAAGCGCAAACAGCAGGCAGATAATAAGGCCTTCTGAACAATAGAAACCCAAGCGGCTCTGAAGTGAGGTGAACGTGAAAAGAACATGAAAAATGAATCTTCTTCGACCGCTGGGATCAGAAATTAGGAAACATTTTCTTGTTAATTAGTTTTGCTTTTAAACCGCAGTGCGTGCCTCGAGATCATTTGCTAGGTGAAGAGAATACAATCACAAAAATGAACCAACCTTACGAAAAGTATCGGGCAAGTAGTTTGTTAACTAAAGTTCTGAAGTTTATGCACAGCAAGCTGGTCATCTGAGAAGGCCGCAATTTATATGAAATACGACTTCATCTAAATGGGTCTACGAAAATTGCAGGTGCAAGTACCGGGGTAGATTTAAACTCATCGATCACAAAATTTAATCGAGATTCTCGCAAATGCACGAATGCTGTGTCTAAGGTGAGCTTATCCTCACTATTTTCAGCCTTCAAACCACAGGATGAGATTATCAGTGGTCACTATCTACTGGTCTCCAGGTTCACTGTATATCTTCAAATAAAATGAACAAAAGTGGCTACCTTTCAGAGCGGATTGAGGCCACCATCCACGTGGTAGGGTGCGGTAATTACTACAGCATAGAAAATTTACTTCACTACTCCGGTGGCACAACGTTAAAGAAATAACATTGGTTCTGACTGCGATATAATAGTGCTTCGGAAGACAGGTGGTCAAAAAGTGGCCCCACACGTTCACCCGTTGAACTTGTCATTCGAGTTTGCACCCGCATTTGTGCCCTGCATTTACCACCACACTCAGTTTTGTGCAAATACTTTTCAAATTTTAATGGAGGTTCCACCGATGCACGTGCCAAAACTCAATGATCATTCTAGTTCGAGTGGAGGTGAAACTTTTGCAACCAAATTGCCGAGAAGAGCGAACAAACCAATGGCCATTATTACAGGGTATGCTTCAATTGCAACTTTCATTGTTTAACTGCAGTCGGTCTATGTTGAAAAGTCAGGAACCGCTGTGCATCTGTTTCATATCAAATCCCGGCACGGCCATTGGATATGCACTGCTGATGAGCTCTAATAAGAGCGAAACTCGAGTCCAGTGCTTCCTTTTGGTGTGGACTCACCGGAATAATTACGCCAGAACAGGAACACGGCCGTTCAAACAAGAGTTTGGTGGCTATGAGCAAAAATACTTGCCCCGCGAAACCCCAAAATTGCAACCAGAATTCTGCCCAGTGGGTTTCAAGCGTGTGCCACGCTACCTAACTGGGAAGTCCTGACTGGCGGGTCAATCGATCGTCACAAAAACCAGGACAGTTACTGGGTCGTCGTTCGATGAACCGGGCACACCAATCACATCGCTCAAGTGTGAACACGTTTCGCCTGTTCAAACATGATGATTCAGATGCGTCCAACGTGCGTCGGTGGAGCAGTGGTTACACGCTCGCCTCGCATGTCAGATGTCTGCGGTTCAAATCCCTGCGGGGTCATTGGATATGCACTGCTGATGAGCTCTAATAAGAGCGAAACTCGAGTCCAGTGCTTCCTTTTGGTGTGGACTCACCGGAATAATTACGCCAGAACAGGAACACGGCCGTTCAAACAAGAGTTTGGTGGCTATGAGCAAAAATACTTGCCCCGCAAAACCCCAAATATTGAGAACCATTAACAGTGCACATTTCAGGAAACCCCATTGAGTTTGGAGCCCTGGAACTCCCGCCTAGTGGTTCGAAAAGTAACCCGTTCGGTACCGAGCAGCAGATAAGAACCATGATGAATTTGTACTAGACGGGATATGACGCCACTCATTCTTCAATCACGGAATCCACAACACGTGGTCATGTTTTGACTGGCTGCTTGAGTGGCGACTATTCAGATGGAATTTCCATCCATCGTATGAACTTGTTCTTCCTCTGAGCCACCAAGTTTTGCTGATTATGCTCACTTACCCTCCAAACGAAGATCACGCAACTGTGAGACTCAACCCAAAATAGATACCTTTCCTAACACTCTTCCCCAAACTCTCAAATGTTGAGTCACAAAAAATCTACTCTCAGCAAAGACGGAGATTCAAGATACACATACTGAAGGCCTTGTTGCGTTGCAACACCAGATAATTGTTAGACTGATCTCATGTATAAAATATTGGTTCTAGGACGGTAAAGGGTTGCACAACACAAATTTGTTTCGCATATGTTTCATACCTACCAAGCACATATTATCTTTCCAAACAGATTACTTTTAACCGCTTCCATAAAGGCTCATGCTATGTCTTTTCCTCATCAAAGAGCACCTCTAGGAAGGACAGTTTTCCAGCTGTCCACTCAGATGATCTGTTAGGAGAAATAGCATGAAGGACAATCTCTCTACGTCAAATCTGGCTCTGTTGGTTTGTCGAATCCCATTGAAACACAAGAAGCCAAACAGTGACATTTGATAGTCCTGCGCAGAAGAAATTGGAACCGAGAAACCACCATCCTGTTGAGAAACAACAGTATTGTCTTCCGCCGGATGTGCCTTATAATGTATCAGTGCGTGTACTGAAATGTCTCCTCGAATGGTGATGAAACTATGCAAGTCAGTATTCAAGCTGGACGAACAGACCACAGCCACCACGTCGAATCCCATTGAAACACAAGAAGCCAAACAGTGACATTTGATAGTCCTGCGCAGAAGAAATTGGAACCGAGAAACCACCATCCTGTTGAGAAACAACAGTATTGTCTTCCGCCGGATGTGCCTTATAATGTATCAGTGCGTGTACTGAAATGTCTCCTCGAATGGTGATGAAACTATGCAAGTCAGTATTCAAGCTGGACGAACAGACCAACAGCCACCACACTATCAAGGCTTGCCTATGCTGGTACGTTTGATTTGTTGCCATTAAACTACACGGACCTCATCAGGCTAGGGGAACCAACGCTACGGAAAAAAACATCCCAACCGCTCCATGCAATCTGGCGAAATTTAAAAGATGCAATGATGATGAAAAGAAAATTCGGAAGAGATGGATAACTACTTAGGAACTAGTCTTCTGTGCACATCGGTCTGTAAATGGATCGTATCCTGCCTAATTGATAATGGGTGCATTACAAAAGGAAACGCCCCTTAAGAACAGTATGGATAAGAAATTGCAAGACCAATGTATCATGTCTTGGTAGGACCACACACCTGTGGCTACACAGTACAATGCATGCCTATTAATCAGAATTTTTTATAGGTTGAAATCTTCTGGGCGATTCGTTAAACGTGCACTTGAATTAAAAACAGTCAACGGATATTTAGTGTATTTTGGCTTTACGAACAACGAAATATCCCTACTACTCTTAACCTGTAAGTGATTTTCACATAAAAAGAGGGCGCCCACTATAATCATAGTCGTTCAGGCTGAGGACTCTTCACTCAAGAAGCCAGTTAACGGCGGAACACCGGAAAATTAGCTGACTGACTGAAGCTAGGTGACAATGAAGCCTTTCAAGCACTAATCAGACGACGTTCGGCGACCAACCGGAAGCAAGTGGTTGGAAAACCAAGAAATTTGTGGTCGACGATTCCCAACCATGACTGGGCAGCTGCACCTAAGTTGTCGGCTTATCAGTACAGACGTATTTCGCTTGAAGGAAATAATATCTGTTAGTCCAAAGATGTCTTGGAACCATCCGAACTAAAAATGGAGTGTTCGTGGAATCCACGAAGCTTTCAACCGAATCAGCAGGGGACCAATGTGGATCCTCTAACGGAATTTCGGCTGCCCGTAAACCTCACCAAGTCGTTTCACGTTAGGAAGTGGCCTCGGGCGTAGATTTATGCAAGCCTATGGATGTCGGAAAGCACCAGCTAGCCATGCGCTTGAAGTTTGGACGGATGAATACGGTGATCTACATAAAAGAACGCTTTTGAAAGTCACAGTCAGCTTACATAGAATTACCCTGTTAGTCTACTTTTCGAGTTTAGCTATTATGACCTATTATGACTCTGGCAAAAGGGTTTTGGGCTCACCGTTGATTGCATTTAACCTGCTACCAGACTTAAATCTAGGTTTGAAAGGCTCTTAAACGGATATGCTGAAGGGTTAAGGTTTTTCAATTAGCTGCCCCGAAGAAAATGAGCCACTGGTAGGGCTAGTTGAGCACTTCAGATCAAGGGTGTGTGAACATAAGTCAGAGGTAGAGAGAACAACGTAAGACTTTCACCCATGTTAATTACAGCTCAACTCCTGTGAAGTTCTGAGTCCACCCTGTTCACAATGTCCAATGTCGGAAATCTCACAAATTAGGCATTTCTTTGGACTCTTTAGGGGAATTTGGAATTCCGGTCTTGGGAAGCTAACAAGGTCATTACAAATAAATGTGTAGTTTTTTCGTTTGGTTATCTCACAGCTGCTCCGTAGACGAACTTACGAAAAGTGACAGGTTCGTTTGCAGAGCCATCCGGGCCATGAAGGCGAATTCCCATGTTGGTGCTCGGTCTACGACAAATACATGTTCGTAAGCATGTTGATTTCCAGCCGTGTCCTAAAAAGTTAAACATGACAGCATTCGAAATTGGGAATGAGAGAGACAAGAGTAGTGCTGAATGTAAGCAGGGTGACAGAGCTGCGAGGTAATATTACTGTAGCCTTATCCAGCGGATATCCAATCTGGGAAGCAATCAAGGTATTAAAGATCGCCGAAGAACATTTAGGCGGTATTGGCATTGACTGATTGCATGCCTAGTAAGAAGCTATAGTTCCAGTTTCGTCGTAGATCTTTCTTAACCCTCAGGCAAGCAGTTTGACAGCTATCCAAATGTTTGTCATTCGTGCTCACCTGAGGAGCGCTCATAAAGTCAAAATACCTGTCCTGGGTTCAAATAAGCTGATCCAACTTCGGTGATCTCTTTTAAGAACATACGCTGTGCAGTCGGCAGAACGTTTGTTAAAAATGCCCATGACTGGCTTTTATATATTCATATGGGCGGTCCTCTGAATAAGGCATTCCGTCAGTAAGTAACTCCCGCAGCTAGGGCATTGGTCAAAACTATTTTTCACAATCGTAGCCAGTCGATCACAGCTTTCGCTGAAGCTCATTTCACGAAAATCCTTAAATCAGCATTAAATCAACAAAAAATATCCATGAAAGGTTAAGACGCACGATTTTTTTGGCTTTTGCAACCTCTGTTGAACAACTGTTACTCACTTACATAATCTGATTTGCCGGAAATGTTGTAGACGGTCGCCTGATTCTTCGAATTCACATCCACATCACTGTCGTTTGGACAGTCCTTCCTCTATCGTGGTGCAGTTATCTTGGCGAGTGTGTCACTGGACTCGGGTTCTGCTATAATCAGAGCTACTTAGGCAGCAAACCTTTTCTTGGCCGTGATATGATTTAAGCCGCGACACCACCAAGTTAACACCACTCACCCAAAACATCCCATCCGAGCGGGCAAACGTGTTAACGCTTGTGTGATGTGGTTGGTTCGCCCAAAGCCTCGGAAGATGAGTCACCGCGGCCAAGGATTTACAATGACGGTGAGTTCTGGTAAGAGTGAAGTGTGCGTTTGATCCTTTCCCTCTTTTATGTAGACGCACCGTAATAATTGCATTAGGAAAGAAACAGGGCTGGTCAAACGAGGGTTGTGTGGGTGCAAATTAATTTGCTTGGCCATCGGGCCCGGTAAATGAAGAGGTCATTTTAGCCAAATTTAGCTCGTCAGAACTCGATGAGCTCTGCGAAATTAAAGATGAACTTTGGTAATACACTAACTCACGGAAAGTAACCATTTGAAGAGAGACCAGTTCCAAGGAGAGCTACAGAGAACATTCTCACTAAGATTTCCGCAGGGATTCTCGTTGCTGTAAAGGCGACTCTATTCAGTTGGAAGACGCAAAGATTCACCTCCACAAAAATTGCATCAGAATACGTGGAGACGAATTCCAACTGCTGTGGGGCGCAAACCAGCACCCCGTGGAGGCTGACTGATGAAAAATCAATTAACTTTATTAATCCAGCCAAAAAATGGTCCGGAATTCAAATCTGAGAAGATACTGTCATAGTTCGATCAGTGCTAAACCTTATCCCACATTGCACCACTGGCCTTGAAATTCAGTCCTTAACTTACAAATTCAACATCACATTGGAGGTATGCTCACGCGCTGGTTACTTTTTTGACGGATGATGCGGTGAGTACTGCTGCAGAGAGGACGTGAGTTAGAACACTCACTCAGGTATGCTGGGGTTTCTACCGAGTCGCTACTTTGACATTAGACTGGTGAAATCCACATCAAATGCCCTTCTTGAGGAAGGGATTGTAGAGACTGTGCTGCGGACCATGGTATTTCGAACGTAGACTTGAAACTATTCAAACGCCTTGGCGAAAGCCGGCAGAGAATCAGCGACCACTTTTAGGGCAGTGTTTAGTACAAGTTTTGAAAACGATAATCTTCTTATTCAATACATTTGGTCTTGAGTACATATTATGATGTTTTTTTCGAAGCAAGATACAAAGAATGGAGGTTGGCCAGCCCAACAAATGCCAAGAAGTCTGATTTCAAATGACAGCCATAACTTCTGATGATTATCTGAAAAAGCTACTGCCATTCAAAACCATCTTTGCAAAGTCCGACACTCCTCTGCACTAAATTATAATGGGCCAAAGAGAATCTACTCCAAAATGCTAAAGGAAACCGTGGTTAACGCAGTGGTCAATATGTACAGGGTTCATGCCTCTTCCCTGTCACCTATGTACAAGTGTCATTTACAAGAATCCTTGTCTGCCGGTTCTCTCATCCATTCCAGATTATTCTTGTTTTTGCAACAGAAAAGTGAAGATTTTGCCCCATTATGCGGGTAATATAATCGGCTCACATAAAACACGATGCTGAGGGAGTAATGAATGCCGCGTCGAGTGGTGAAACGAATTCAGATAAAGTACTGTGCTCCGAATAAACCAAATTATTTTTTGTTTTGCTTAAAGTTAGTCATCAGCCACACCTTTCTGAATAGCTCTTAACTGTACTAACTTAATTGCCTTCGCTTTTTGTATCCCTAAAACCACCGTTTTACCAACTGTCATTTGTAAATGTTTACAGTTGGCTCTTATACAGACTATCATCAGCAAACATGAAAAGGATGGGACTGAAATCGGGTGAATAAGAACTTGTTCGGTCGTTTAGTGAGATTTTGCTTTGTACATCAGTCTGTGCTGATAAGCCGAGAAGAGCTGTACAGCTGTTTCATTCTTATTGGAAAATATCAGCGGTGCGAACCTCAGGAAACTCCAGAGGGTTTCGAAACCCCACACTCCCTCCTCAAATTTTGTCACCCCAATAATAGAGATAAGTTCAGAAGAAGAAGAATACATCCACAAGACGAGTAAAACTTCCATTTGAGAAGTCATCAACCGAGCAGCTACTCAAAACATGATCACGTGATGTGGATTCCGTGGCTGGAGGATCAGTGGCGCACATTAATCGCACGGTTGATTGGCAGGTCGTGGCCGAACAATTAATTGTTCAAGCGGTTGTTCCAGGGTTTTAAACTCGATCGAGTTTATTAGGATGCTTTACTTAAGAGACTAAATCTCGACTGAAGACAGGTATTTTTACGAAAAATTGCAACCATTTGCCAAGAAACAACATATGAAAGCGAATAAATCGGTTCGGTGTTTAAAGTGACTGGTGTCCAGGCGGTGAGAATCCAACAGTTCATCTGTTAGATTCGGGGCTTTACTGCTGAATAATTGACCGCAGAACTCTTTACATCTAAAAGTTCATACGACAACAGCGTGTGTCTCACACACCACTGCAGGACGAGCAGCTATTTATACAGGTCGGCTTGCTAGTGGCCATTGAAGCTACTAAATACGCACCTCAGTTTCGTCAGAACCCTCATCCTTTTGTCGTAGTGATTTTAGTCTGCTTGGCTTACTCTCTAAGACGAGTTTATTTGTTAAGGGATCAAATCAAGAGTGCACACCTTTACACTTATGGGACTTTGATAACCGTCCTTCAAATAAGCCGGATATGTGGACTGCCACCACTTCACCAATACTACTAATGACCTAAGTGAGCCAATCTGAGTTAACCAAACAAATTAGAGTTCTTCTATACGTACTGGAGAGCTTCCAGTAAGCGAGCCTGACCACAAGCTATCAGTTAGGTAGTACCACGAGTGCTTTAGGTTTGGTCGACAAGTTTTCGCACGCAAAACATAGATCATTTGGTCTCGCAAAAGTTTATCTATAAATGGGATAGGGAAAAGATTGGATAATTATTACCACTTGTACTCACTTCTAATTGGTGTTTACAGCATAATTCACCATAAAGCCTCCAACCAGTATCTCAACCTTAACTGTGTCCAGACAAATTTCAAAAGGGCCCTCTTGTATCCTATGACAGTTGACCAAAAGGACGAGTCAATTAGAAGCCCCAACAATGGCTTCACTGCTTCACTATAATTCCATACTTTGCATTGGTGAGAGGATTTTCTGAGAGGTAAAAGGAAATTCTTTGGGATGAACATGAGTCCCTGTTTTCTTGATTTTACTACCAGTCTGCGGACCTCGATATGAAGCAGCAGACGAGGCCTACCTGTTTAGACAGGTGACCGAACGTTACAAAGTACATAGGCAAAACGACGCACGATATTACCCACCGGGTAGTTTTTCTATTTATAAGGCCCATTCGTGGACGTTGCACAAGCAAATCAGTCACGCAGGAAGGAACTAGCAGAAAACGTCTCTACATCTCAGAAACTTTGGTGGATGTATTTAGGGATCCCATAAACACCAATATAACGTGAAAGTCAGCGGGCTTAGGAATTTGTTTACTCTTGGATTAAAGGAAAAAAATACAATTAAGACCAGTAATTTTGGATTCAACAATTCTCATTTTTAAATCGTCAGCTTGTTGACAAACAAAAGTGAAACTCGAGAGTCCTCACTTACCAGGGCTAACACACGTATCATTAAAGAAAAAAATACAATTAAGACCAGTAATTTTGGATTCAACAATTCTCATTTTTAAATCGTCAGCTTGTTGACAAACAAAAGTGAAACTCGAGAGTCCTCACTTACCAGGGCTAACACACGTATCGTGTGCACCAAGTGATCAGCCCAGTGGCTTGCGTTCCACGGAAGAGTATAAAGCGGTGATGAAAGGTTGGTACCAGCACTGGCCTGGATGGCTTTCCCTTGGTATTTCCCATCAATAGTAACCGAAATGTTGAGTATGGGCTGAATGGACCAAGCCAATATCCTTGAATCAATTGAGAAGTATCCGAAACAGTTATTCATATACCACTCACATGAAACTTTCATCAACCTCAAAGTAAGAATTACCTGACTTACCGAATATGGGTCGAAGTTAATATTCGTCTGGCTGGTTCCTTGTTGGGTAGTAAGAAATTGGAATTTTTCGGGTTTGTGACAAGGAGAACAGGCCACGTTGACGCTTTAACATTGACGAAAGAGACCATGTCATCGTCGACAGCAATAACTCGATAACTAGAATTTTGGCAAAACATATGGGGTTAATTGATTAGACGCAGATTTAGGCAGATGGGCGAATAAAATGTGAAATGTTATTCGCGGCAATGACTGGCAAAATTACCCAGGTTGAAACAAATCTAAACTTTATTTGCCAGCGTGCCATGTTGAAAAGATTGTTGGAGCCTTAGCGAATATACACTCATTTGCAAACTAATTTGGTTTTTCAAGAGACTCACCTGGAACCCAGCTGAATCTCTCGTTTGTGATGTTCCCAGGCAACTGAATGTGCTGCACCAGGCCGCCTCATGTTTCAGTCACTACGATATTCGAGATATCGCGATACATGTATATCTTTGTAATGTACTACTCATAAGGTTGCTGAAAATCCGTCGATAGCCCACGACCGGTCTCACTCTTTTTGGGGCTCATTAGGTAGGCGCAGTTCCCGGGTTTCCGTCAAACTTATGTTCTACTTGAAACCTGAGAACATAACAAGCGAGAGATTCAGCTGGGTTCCAGGTGAGTCTC
>NW_008751664.1:1520144-1556512 GCF_000715545.1 Opisthorchis viverrini
CTGAAACATGAGGCGGCCTGGTGCAGCACATTCAGTTGCGTGGAAACAGCAAAACCGAGAGATTCAGCTGGGTTCCAGGTGAGTCTCCCGAAAAACCAAAGTAGTTTGCAAATGAGTGTACATTCGTTAATTTCGTGCAATTTGGCTTCAAGTAAAACATAAGGTTGACGGAAACCCGGGGATTGCGCCTACCTGATGAGCCCCAGAAAGAGCGGAACCGGTCGTGGGCTGTCGAAGGATTTTCAGCAGCCTTATGAGTAGTACATTACAAAGACATACATTGTTCGAACCTTGTCATGGGGTTCGAGAGTGGACGCAGTTTGCGTCGAAATAAATTAGTTCGTAAACACACCGGTCCCAACTTCTGACCATCGAAACATCGCCGAATGTGCAGTGCGCACTGCGTGATTCAATAGTTTTTCTCTCATTAGTATAGATAAAATGGCTCAGTAATCGAATGCCTCGTCGTTGATTTAAGCTTAAATCGTGGCTTGATTTCGTGACTTGTCCAAATTAATCGTCTCATTTTTCCGTTCACCTAAAATTTTGGTTAATTTTGGAAGACTGGATGTGCTAACGTGGTCCTCCATCATATGGGCCAAGATAGAATCCATGTACAGCGGTTGGTCAATGGTTCGTTCGCTGAGCAGGGCAGTTCGATTGCAAACGTTTCATTACCAACCGAGGTGACATCTTCAGTGCGTTGTTTAATGAGCGTAGTGGAGCGTAGAGCTATGCTTCTGTGACTTCATTTTGCAACGTGAGTTTGCTGTTGCCCTAGTTGTTGACCTGGGCAGCTTGGTTAGAAAAGTTTCCTTACCACAGGTACCAATATCTGAAAGTCAACTTTGATGTACCAACCCTGTTAAACCCATCAGACGCCTGAAAGAAATATAAGGATGTAAGTGGATGGACAACTGTTACGTACATATATTCACAACAAAACCGAATGAACATGAATAATGAATCAATAAAGAGTAAACAAGTGCAGAGGCTTACTAACGCTCATACTTCCAGTCGCCCAATTCAAGCTCCAGATAGCCTTCAGGTTGTAGCACATGCATCTCAGGTATTAGCCCATCAGCCGTATGCATATGGCCGCAAAAGTAAGCAAAGCAAAAGGTCCTATGTGAAAACAGGGGGACAATGAGAATGGAGGTGTTTGTAGCTAGCACTAGATTACTGAAGCTACATATATAACAAATACACTCGAGTCTGACGACTGGTCACCTAAGAGGTATGATACAGTTTACGTACTGGCCACATTGAATGAATAGCCACGTATTTCTACTAAAAAAACCTTCAGTCCCCTGTTTTAGTCTGCATCACACAGTGGAAAACTCAAAGGCAGAAGGGTTTTATGAAAGATTCATTTCGTCCTTGTTTCAAATTTACTAGGATCCGAATAACTGATACCAACAGATGACCTGAGCGTGAATAACTCATTTGGTATTAGGAAAACCAGCTCCGAACGTAACGGAACTTCATGACTGCCAATGGGATCAACGTTTTTCGTTGAGACAGATGCCATTGGTTGTTCTCCACTCGCCCTTGACAGATGAGCTGTATTCTTAGTATCACTAATTTGACCTGCTTGTACGCGACAGTGATCAATAGGGCAGCTGGCTCGCATGTTCATTTACTTTTTCTGGTTTGGCCAAGCGCACCAGGCGATCAAGCGGCTATCCAGACCGGGGATCACGGTTATAAGAAGGCATTAAGGGACTAAGGTCCACAACAGTTGGAATGCGTGAAAAACATATTCTGACGACAAATTTAACAAACCATTTAAGTTACCAATGAAAACATCGTTCTACCAAGCGAAGAAGCACTGTAAATCTCTCTTATCCTTACTGGGAATCCACAGCAGTGCAATCCCATGAAACTCAAGGGAGTTTAGAACCATGGGACTTCCAGGTAGTGAGTTGAGGATTTCTGCAACGAGCGGTTTATCAGCAGTGTGAGTGGCTCACACTTAGATAGGATATAGCGCCACTCATCCTTCGGTCACGGAAGCAGCGACAGGTGGTTACGTTTTGAATGGCTCCTCCAGTGGCGACTTCTCAGACAGAGGACTTAGGCTTCAGGGGAATATTATTCTCCTTTTGGGCTACTCACAGAATGTTGGTAATTTGAGAAGATTTGAGAATTTTTAATGAAAAGTTCGCGCTGCCTGAGTCTAAGTTTGAGTGTTTCTGATGGTGAGCTAATCACACTACTGATCGGTTACTAGTGGCCGTACGGTTATGTTCAAACCACTAGCCTAAAGGTCACTACTTCGGGTTTTCGCAGAGCTTCTTGAAAAGCGCACTGCTGATATTTCTCAATAGGGATGAAACAGCTACACAGTGCTCTTTGGCTTTCAAATTTAATCTGGCTTAACTTACAGGAGGAAACGTCCAATAAAAATTCTCAAACCTTATCACACTACCAACAGGAACTCAGTAATGAAATACCATTTATTAAAACGTTCATGTTTTTCCCAGGTAACATTTTTCTCTTGTCTCGAGAAATTACTGAAAATGTATGTCAAACGGATGACAAAAACAGTGTTTTTTTTAGGTTCGGCCTTCCTCAGTTTGTTATATAAGTCTCACTCAACATTAATACTATGACCTCCGAGGAGAAAAAGTTGAATGCGGCTTCATCTACAAAGCAGTCAGCGCAACTAGCAATTGCTTTTATGATGTGTAAACCACAGAAGGATATCTTTTCATAGCGTTTTGCCGGTCTTATCTTAGAATCAGACTAAATGAGGAAACGATCAAAGCTGTTACACGGCCAATATTCATTTGACTCGTGGTCATAAAATACTTGGAGAACATATCGCTCAGCCGACTTTGATAATTGGGGATAAGAACCATGGTAAAAATCTGCCAAAATCAGCAGTGATATGTTGACCGTAACTTATGCCATAAAGTACAACTCAAGGAGTTCCAGTTTCAATGGGACCATTAACGCGTGATAGGAATCAGCTAAAGAAACATCCGAAAACGGTGTGGAGGGATGTAAAAGGCACACAGTTAACTCAGTAGGATAACACAATCGTCGCAACAGACCTAACTTACCCTAGTAGGCCTCGCAAGTCAATAGTCCCCGGGCCAATGGTGGAAGTTGTGTAATGCCCGAATACGAAAGTGTGGTTGCTGCCCTCGGATTCCGAAGCATATTGCAGAAGCCTCTCTTCTTCAGCCTTAAAACGCGGCAAAAGGTTGGGTCACAATTGACTAGATTGTAAAGCTAAGCACTCCATTTTGAATTTTATCCTGCTTTTGAGCGAGCGTTAGTTCATCAGAAAGTAGGGAAGTAGATATACCAAACAAAATGGAAAACGTCGTACCTATGAATGAACGCAGTGTAATCAAGGTTAACCTATGAGTGTGAAGCAAATTTATCAAGTTGTGGTTGTCAAATTTTCAAAAACTTCGAGCGCATACCCAGATCTGAACAGCGAAGATTCTCAAACGAGCTCGATAGGTCAACGATTAGTATTCACCGTGGTCATTCCTAAATCAATCTCCCTGTATGAACGCATCATGTGATAATCTAAGGAGGTTTCGTCTTAATCAGAATAAAGCATCCTTGGATTATTTTTAAAAAATAACCGTTTTATTCAAGATGCATAAGCACAAAACTTTCATCCGTATAGCGCCTTATTGCCTGCTCCAATCCAGCTTTATTGCAGGATCATTAAAGTGTCAACTTAATGCCCTCACTGAAAAATCATAATGAGCCTACGGTAAGACAGAGGTGACGGCAATAAGCAGAAAACATGAGTGACTTAACTAACTTGGTCCGATGATTCCGCTGATCAGATTAGCTAAGCGGGACGATTGAAAAAGGAGAAATTTTTGGTGATTCCGATTTGATCACCGATGCCATAGAAGACATGCAGATAACCGATAATCTTTTATGTTAAAGCAGAGCTTAAATTTGCTGAGTACAGTGGAACCCCGAATTAAACACAGTATCGACAGCAATTCAATTTCACCGTCATTCGAGAGGTAATGGTTTATAAATTATACGGAGAGGAAACTCTCGAATTTGTGGCAAAAAAGAAAAATCAGTCTTCAAAAGTTGGCATTTGGGAACGAGGTGGATCAACAGAACTATCAGCGTGGATGGAGATAAAAAACACACGGACTTTATCGTACACATGAGTATAGCAAAGAAAAAGGACTTTTCTGCTCGCTTTGTGACATCCAGTCAACTCACACGTGTTAGTTGTCCAAAATAATTTAGGGGAACTTTTACTCCCACCGGTGGAGAAGCATCCAGGAAGATAAAGGAGTAGCGCCCAAACGGCTTTGTTAGGTTGAAACGGTACGACCGTGGATGAATACGACCTTGGATGCCAAACTGGCTGGTGAAAGTAGCAGCAATAGAACAAGGTTAGTACAAAAGCTGATGTAGTACCGGTATAGAAAAATATATTTTTTTGGATGGGCACCGAGGAATTCCTCAGAATTCCTCTTGGTAATCCGCACTTTTAGCACTGATTTAGAATAAAGGTATCTATGAGTCATTCTAAACAGACTGAAAGCCAAAAATAGTCCTCGGGCAAGTTGTGATATTGTGACCTCTCCCTTATTGCAAATTTACACTCAGTGATGTTATTCCGGAGGTAGGGAAATGTAATTTTCTGAAGTCGAAACAAACAATCAGCTGCTCTAATACAGAAACACCGTTAGCCGTAACACAGTTCTGGCTGCCTTGTCTGCCCCAGCGCCGTTTTGTTGGGGTTATTTGTCTACACATCGACCTACTCATTGCATTGTGCGATGGACAAAGCTTAGAGTTCTGCAAATTTAGCGCCACTCCAATCAGGTTATGCCATCAAGATCATCAGCAATGTTGGTCTAATACTGAGCTACCATAAAAGTGCGTTTATTTTATCGCAAACCAGATATTAGTATTAACTTGTGCTGGGCCTGTTGACCGAGTTTCAGACATAATACCTAAAAACCTCAAACGATGCGAAACAGCTAGTCAAATCATACACAAACTGAATGTATTTAGATATCCCCGAGTTGAATCATGTCTCTAGTTAATTTAGCTCATTCGTGCTAACTGGACCTGCTTGAACAATATAAAATAATTATCCAAAAACGGTATAGACAATCACGGGTCATGGAAAATTCTTTCATGGCTGATGAGTACATTCTGGTGTGAAGTATTTACTTGGAACGTCACTCACAATAATGTTGCACAGTGGAATTATGTTGTGTAGAATTCAGCTGACGCTAACGCTCTCTTGACCAGCTGCTCGGAGCTCGTACTTGAGGCGTCGAGTTTTAGCTGCATAGACTTCTAGCCTTGACTTGAAAAATATGTTTCACAGGCGAGTCTCAAAAGGTTTAAAACAAGTGTGGGATAGTTTTGGATTAATCCTGAAGGGCAAGCTGAACGAAAGTTAACTTAAAACAGCATATATTAAGAAATTCTGAGTTCCTCAAATGGAGTTTGCGTTTAGCAGTTGAGTGTTCCTTCTTTAAGGTTCATGAATAGAAGACCGTCCTTTTACAGCCTCTTGGTTAATGTTGGTGTTTAGTTTAGACGTGGGAATGCACAGAGTGTTCAGTATATGTTTGATCAGAGACAGGAACCAGAACTTCCGACTTTTTCGTGTGAACCGCATTCAACATAAAAAAGGTATTAATCGATAGGAGCTGTAGCCCAGTGTACCTGAAGTAGTCACTAGAATGGTTTGCTGCTAATACATCCATCATATCTGAAAAGGAACAAACAAAAAGATGAAGCCCACAAAGCTGAACTACCATGATTTCCGCGGAGATCAAACACTTTGGTAATATTCAAAACACCCGATTCGTGTAGTATCCTGTGATATGCCTGCCATTCGAATACATTCTGGCGGGATATAAAATAGATTGGAGAAGCATCCACCAGATCACCTGTTGAATACAGCTGATTTTGTCGGAATACTTTACCTGAAATGACAAGGAGTTCCGGACGAATGATAGGGACCGTTTGAGAGCAGAAAACTTCAAATGATCTGAATAGATTTGCGTTATACAGATGTAAGTCGGTAATCTGTGTAAAGGAATCAAACAAGCTGACCAAAAAATCATACTTGCGCAAACCAGAACAGGTTTGCAGGTTGATCCGTCAAACCGATTGTTTCAGTGGGTGTGCGGTGATTAAGGGTTGAATGTTCTGGAGATGGGTTTACTGACGTATCGCCGCAAGTCAGCACAAACAATAGGCTTGAGGCTTCGAGATACATGAAAAATGAGCCTTTCAACATGGTCATTTACTTCGCCAGAAACTAAAATATGATAGAAAAAACAAACATCTAGTCAGTGCGTGATAGGAAATGAGATGCTCTATCTTAGCAAACGGAAAAATTGAACCGCAAGGGAATTGTCTCTGTTTCGATACAGTTTCAGAAAAAAAATGCGTAACCAATGGGGTCGTTTTGTTTTACTCAAGCCGAGGTGGTATCGTTCTAGAAAAAAATTCGTTTTTAACCGGTACTCATCAGATGATCGGTCTTCCTCGATTTTCTGTCAGGAATGGTGACCTTTCTAAGAAGGAGCGTTCCTGGTGTTTGACCACACATTACTAATCGAAATCCGGCAGCTTAGGAGGACGTCAATTATGACAGCAAAAATGTTTTCAATTTGAAAACCACCTACAATTAATGCATTGCTCAGCATCCTATAAACGATGACGCCAAGGAAGTGCTCAAATGTTAGTCCACTGGAAGGACTAGGGTGCTCTCAGAGTCAGTTTTGAAACACAGTTTGACTGAAAGTTTCGTGCTTCCACTAAGCTGCCTACAAATTAGTACGCTTGAAAATTGCGAACTAAAATCATTCGGATATAAGTTTGGTTTTATTGTAGTAATCAAGTAAATCTCCTTTATGATGGTCTTCAACTAAATTTCCTGTAGAAAGTCTGCCTCGTGTTTGAAGTCGTAACATATTCGAGATATCACAGTATATTTTCATGAAGGAGACTACTCACAAGTTTGCTGAAAACTCGTCATCAGCTGACGGCCGGTTCAGCCCTTCCTGGAGCTTCTCAAGTAGGTGCTTTAAATTCGCCTGTGTTAGAAAATCCGAATGCTGCGACCGGCTCCCAGCTCATCACTGTATCCCACGAAAGCTGAACTTCAAATATATCTACTCACGGAACTGAAACTTTCCATCAAGCCTAATTTTTCCAGGCGACGAATCAGTCTTAAGCAAAAACACTCTGCATGCAGCTGGAATGACTTTTGAAAGGGTTACAATGAAACTAGGAACCACACTGCCTATAGTTCTTAACACGAGTGGAGCAGCTCTATAATACTTCCCGGTTGTTCACTGTTAACAGGGTGAGATGTCAGAAGTTTAAGTCCTGTAATTCAGGCCTCATCCTCACTAAACGGCCTAGACCAGTCTACCGAAGCATTGCCCAGGTGTTTTCTAGCCTAACAACCTCCGAGTGAGTCTATTATTAACGGCAAAAGATAGAGTGGAGAGGTGAAGTCGGAGAGTACACATGCCATTCCGATCATAGTCCCCTAAGCTCACGACACCCCCGGAGCCATACGAGGCTGTGCTATTGCGAGGCATACCCTGCCCAATTCATATGTAGCAAATACGAATATATTTAGGAATAACTGAGGGGTGAAGCCAAACTACAGCCAGCTACTCAATGAACGCAGTAACCGTTTATGCGCTGCACTGTTGAGTGCGGTGGCAGCCAACGATTAACTCAAGAAAACACAACACGTTATCCACATTGATGATTAGACCCAGTCACCTCCTCATTAGTCCCACACACTTACCTCTGCAAAATGTCACTGAAATGTCTCTGCAGGCGATTCTCCCGCAAAATCGATATGTACCGTTTTTGTGCGGAAGAAAATAACCGTAGACGAATGAGGAACGTTGTTTTCTTACACGCCTCACTTGTTAGTCGTGGAATTCGGGACGAGATATCATGATGTAGCAAGATAGGATTAAACAAGAATGGTAAAATCCTGAGATGTAGATATCAATTTGTTCGCGTACACCATTTAGGAGTATCTGAAATACCCAGTTTTTTTGCGAACCAGGAGTTTCTCTTACAGCCAATCCACTAGAGTTCGATTCTGGTTGTCGCTGTGCTTGACTCAGTTAGGATGGAATGTGACAAGAGTAGCTCATGCACACAACTCAGATCAATGCAGCTTACTGTGTTCAGATCTGCCGATTAATATGGCCCAGAGAAGCAGGTATGTCAGTGAGTGTGAATGAGCGAAATTCGGCGACAGGCCTGGAATCGCGATAGTCTCTAGATTTTACTGAACAGTCAGACTAAGATAGACGGCATGGAAGTGTATCTCCGATCAGTAGTAGAGATGTGCAACATAGCGTGTTATATTTTTATCTTTCCTGGCATTATAATGTTTAGAACGATGAAATACCTCAATACAAACCCATCAGTGTGTTGAACATTCTTTTGGGTCCGAGTTTGGGATCTACTACGTCGACATATTCTGAATAATATATTCTAGGTGGTGAAATGCTAATAAAACTATTACGCAGAGATTCATATTCTTATAACGAATGCAACCTACTTGTTGACTGATACAAAATTGACACTGATCAGTTTGAAAATCAAACATGATTTGTGGTTTCCATTCACTTCGCAATTGTAATTCAGCGCCTACTTATCTCGATCGAGAACAAAGATAGGCCTGTACGGGGTGAGTAACTGCATGACTGTGGGAGGAAAGCTAAAAAGAATTTTCAGCAACCTAATGAGTAGCACATTACGTTTGTGCACGTATCACGATATCTCGGATATTGTACCAAGTGAAACGTGAGGCGGCCTGGTGCAGCACACTGAATTGCCCGGAAACATCATATGTTGAGAGATTGAGCTTGGTTCCAGGTGAGTTTCCCGCAAAACCAAATTGGTTTGCAAATGAGTGTATTTCGCTAGAAAACAAAAGCTATTCATAGCATAGTTGCTCATTTCATCTGGTAAGGGGTGACAGGGAAATAATAAAAATTGGCGGAAGTTTTTCTGGTGAGGAATATAAAATTATGTGCTATACTCAGTTGACTGATAGGCACATGAGAGCAACACAGCAAAGTGTATGGCTAGTACATCATATGCTGGATCAAAACTCAGGCATAGGATAGTAGCACTAAATTTCGTTTCTGTAGAAAAACTCTCCATCAATGAGAAAATTCTAGCGGTGGATAACTATTTGACGTAGCAGTTCCGAAGAATCAACCCCACTTCCAAAAACAGAAGAAAATGCACTTTGTACTTCCCGAAAGTTCTTGTCTGCTCACCAGATAGGGATGCCCTAGTGAAAAGGTTACATTTCATTAATTAAACCTATTGGCTGACTGACGCGTTAAGCTTTCGGTGTTTTTTTGCGGCGATGACGCACTTAAGCGTTATAACTGCAGGTTCTTTCTGATAAGAAGTAACATGTGTGGGACGTGAAATGAGCCAGAATAGCCACACAGTGGTGCTATATCCCGTCTAACAACTAATCACACTGCTTTTCCGCCTATCTTTACGGAACGGTTAGATGTTCAACCACTGGCAGGGGGGTCACAGGTTCGATACTCACTACTTTCCGTGGAGTGCACGCCGCTGCTGATTCCCTATAAGGATGAAACAGCTTTACAGTGCTCCGCCGCTTTTCAGACCAAACTGGCTTTGCTTAAAGGACGAAACGTCAACTGAAAATGATCAAGTCCCTTCACATCACCACACCATTAATTAAAACACTTTTTGAGGCACGTCATGGTTGTCACACTGATTCAAGGGTGATAAGTTTAGGACGCATGACAGAAGCAAAGTATCTTAGGTGGATATCCATGGAGAAGCCAGTAAGCCCCGTTTTTTCTGCTCTGTATCAGCTTGGATTTTCGTACTTAATGGTTCATTTTATAGTTCTTACTACAGTCTAGCTAAGTCGCACAAAAAGTGATCGTCCAGAGTGATATAACTGCTGAGCTATATGCAAATCCACCACATTGTATCTATTCGTTTCAGTCAAAAATATGTAGACTGCTGATCTAGGCCGGTAATTCCAGGTAGAGCGAACAAATATAGCATATAGTCATGAAGCACATGAGAAACACTCGCTATACAGTTCCCGTACGGATGTTCCTCCTAAAAGCCAACTTTCCAAAGATGGAACGTACTCCGGGGAGCTTGAATTTGAAATCTCCTGAAGCTGCTTTCCAGAGTGAGGGTGTACCGTAGACCTTTGAAAGAATATCAGTCGGAGGAGAGTAGATGGGCCGTTGGGGCACACCGTCTGAAGAATTAAATGAACAGGCGTAATTTTAGATGACTCAAAACGCTTTGGTCTTTTGTGGCCAGCCTGTTCGTTGAGGTCGCCACCGATTTGTGAGCGCTTCGCAAATATTTGAGTGGACGTCAATGCTGCGTTATTGTATGATGGCAAGATCTCCTCAAATTGTTACGAAGTAGATGCTACGTTATTCTTTCAGGTCCATGATTCACACATACTGGCACAATTTGGTAGACCGCGTAATGTTGCTCAGCCACCGTCATCTGAGCCACAAGAAAAACTGAGCACGTTGGCGAAAAGGTCACCTCAAAAATGAAAGTGATAAACCTATAGAACTGACAAAATTTCGACTTATGGAGGACTTCTTTTTCTAGTCTGTAGAAGTGTACATTCGAGGGGTTTTCGAGCTTTGAAACGCTCAAGTCACTTACAGCATATGCGTATCTGATGCCAGTCTATTGACTACTGAGTTAGAACTGGTTGACATAAGTGCATTAGCTCCACTTATAAGATAAACTCTCCAAAGTAAGAGTCGGCTACCAAGTCTGAGTTGATGGCGCGGAGAATTTCCACTGTCGGACATTACTGGGAAGTAATTAATCAATCCAGAGCAACGGAGAACTTATCTCTTTGGCTTCTGTATGGGAGATTGTGGCGAAAATAATATTCTGTATCTCCGAAGCCTTTTCCTCTGTGGAGTTTTTTCTTCCCGGGGAATTTGATGAGAGGACAGAATAATTAATTTGTCCACTGAACTCGTTAGTAGTTCTAATCTGAAACTGTATGGTGCTAGCTTGAAGGGCAGTACAAAATAAATGCAAACATATATTTTTCAGTTCGAAATCTACTAATAAATAGGCAGTAGTGTTTGAGCGTACGATCTGGTGGGATTTTAGGAGTTTTTGCTCTGGAAATCTTCCATCCGTTATTGCTCCGCTAGACTCTCCCGCTGGTGATGCCTGCTAAGATATGCGGTTTCAGCTCGGCGAGGACTTGTACCATTTGGCAGACGATGCAGGCATGCACGGCACTGAAGCCACCACAGGCAGATGTCCGTACAAAAATGGTAGAATACGAGATTTTAGTACAAAATTGCCGATGTTATTTTCGTCGACCAGTCTGAAAAAATTAAGATCCGTCAATCGACGGAAACATTTGGCGCCGAAACTTAGGTGTTTTTTTACCACAATTCATTTGGAACAGGAAAGTGTCATATCATTCTTTGATGGTCTACTACTTTGGAGTAGTACGTCTCAAAATACGTAAAATTAACTGACCCGGATAGACCAGTACTCACGATGTAAGAATGCCATCTCGCCACCTGTAAGATGAAAATTCAATCAAATGCCCAATATATCAAGCTCGCTCTGTCAAGTGTTTAAAATTGGCAATGGATTCTCTTTTATTGCCGCTCTACTTCGATCGGTTATACTGATATATTTTCGTGGGAGAATCCACGATAGTCAGTCGATGAGTTTCCAGGAAATAAGAATCCACTGACTTTCTACTCCTTAGTGGTACGTCTTGCAAAATGCTTGAGTATATTTTACGACACAAGAGAGCTACCAATATGATTCACGACCGAACTGAGGATGATATATTACCTCGAAAACAATTTTTTGCTATTGGCTAATACCGATGTTGATAAAGAGGGTAGAAATGCATCTACCAGTGTCACGGTGGACACTACTGATGAAGCATGCGAGCAGTATGTTGTTTTCTCATAAGTCCGCTTCACATCTATTGAAAAGTGAGATTTATTACGAAATGTGTGGAATCGCTTTGTAGCATTCGTTTACGTTTGAGTGGTAGTCAGTGAGTATCCAGGAAAGTTCAGGAAGACCCGTTCGGGAAGGCGGATACACACTTTTTATAAACAAGATGCATATGAGAGTTTTGATTCCCTGTTCAATAGTCTGTAACTGTTCAGTTGGTGTCTCCCACCAAAGGGTTCCGCAGCGAAGGCCTTCTTCCTTTTCACCAGTACAGTAATAAGCTGTCTCGAGGGGACCTGTCACAAGGACAAACCGTGAGAATTTGTGTCAAACTGGGATCCGTCATCGTAATCACGAAGGCAGCTGTATGAGACGAAAACTAATAAGTACGGTTATGAGGATTGAGATTCGTCTCTACAATCCGGACCTATGCAAGCAAACGCAGCTGATTGGAACTTCACTGTTACCCCGATCTGACAAGAATGGATTTTCTGTGGAGATGACCATCCTTGCGACTGATGATCAACGCAACCTTTACCACCCATCGGCTCTTAGCCTCAGTGATCTGTCAAAGGTCGTTGGATCCCGATTATTCTGTGAGGAAATGATTAGCGACTTCCCTTTCTGCTTGTCTCATGTTTGCTAGATACCAGTGTTTAAAATTAGGATCGAACTAATGAAATGAATCTGAGACAATTTAAAAAGCCTCCCTGGACCGCAGGCATTTTGCTGGGTTTTTGTGCTACCAGAGACAGCTAAGTATGATAAGGTCAGCGAGCCAGCACAGATATTTTTGCCATTTAAAATTGATTGATAAGTTGCTGGACGTTCCCTGGTGGTCAAGTGGATAGAAAGCACAGTCTCTCAGTTTACTGACCGAAGTCCACTGCGCATAAGTAGGAGGTATCGTGACAATCTTTGCTATCAAGACAGTAAATTGAAAAGTACAGCTTCCAAACAGGCTAAAGATAACTAGCACTGCTACTTCAACTAAATGCTGAATACAAAACACCACCTTGGATGAAATTGGTTTTTGAAAGAGACGGACAGGTGGCTCTTTTGCAAACTTATCGTCAAAATTGTTTGAAGTTTACATGAATGAAAAACGCGCCAGTCAGAGTTAGGTGGCGTAATCTGATGTAACGCATCTGTCAGGACATTCCGATTTTATCCATTATTCGCTGGTATGGGGTCAGTATGTGGCTAAAACCCTGAACCTGCATGACCGGTATATGCAAGTAACCTAGGCATGAAATGGAGCTATCTGTTTCACTTTCCGGTTTTTGCCTCTCGCGGGACTCCTGTCACTTTTGATGATTCGGCGATGGCGCCAAGTAGTTGCAAAACCATGTCTGGAAAAGCGGCCCCTGTTAGGGCACGTGGACATAGAAAAATTAAATCATGTCCCGCCACCGGAGCATACAGACCGACTGTAATATGTCCATGAAACGCTCTCAGTTGCCACAGGTTTTATGGACCACTTATGGCTTGTCCCTACGGTTCCTTAACTTGTACTTCAAGGTGTATAGGTGCTTAACCCGTGTCTAAAAACCTGAGCATTAAATCACGTATATGGAGTTGAGAATTTCATGGAAAATGGTACTGCCAAGTACTGTGTGACATTTTAATCTTTCGTATGACTTCATATGCACCACTTTCAGGTGTGTGTGGTAGCTCAGGTGTTTGTTCCTTCCAGTGGGGAAATTTTACGGCATCCATTCGCATGCACAAACTAATGGGAGTCGGTTGATACATACACCCAGCCTAGTCGGAACGGATCCGTCTTGTTTTTATCGAGCGTTTAGACACTGAAACGATTGATACACTTTAAACATGTCAAAATGAGAGCGAGGTCACAGTCCGAATGTGACCGTTGACACCATTATTTAGGGGCAGCTGTTCCCAAACTTCCCAGCTGATGTCCTATATGCGTTATCGTCCATCCGGTGATCGAAACTGTAGCAGCTTGAAACAATTTACCCATGGTACACGGTTTATAGCTGATAAGTGGATTGATTTAACGTCTATATATTACATACGTGCACTACTGGATCAGTAAACCTTGAAAGTGATGTAACAGATCCTGGGTCATGTCCTCACTCCAAGAAGCTTACAGGAAGACGGAGTGCTCGTCAAACCAGGTTCATTGTGTAACCACTTTGAAGTGAGTCAGCCACTCAGCAATAGTCCGATAGTCTGTACCGGGGATTACGGTGCACTATGGTAGACCCACTTCAGTTTGTGGGTTTGGTATCAGCTGACCGTTATCATTTTCCCTGCCCCCCAAGAAAGCCTGAGACCAGCAACTTACAAAATCTAAACGGCATCTTGTTGACTACGCTGAAAGTGTACTTTGCCAAGAACGATGATAGAAACGCACTCAGCAAAAGTCGTATGCTATAAAAAAGATAAACAGTAAATTCATCAGGTGGCGGGGTCCCCATTTGGTAGGTGCGCAAAACAACATGCTAGCTGAACTAATTGTAGTTTTATATGAAATCAAATAGGGACAGAAATCCGAATATTGCGTCGTAATGGCTTGAAGTTTGTACTCGCCTTATATACTTACGCAGCATTAACCACAAGTAGGGTTCTGGTATTCAAGCATGCTCGCGCAGGTCTAAATAATGTAGTATAGGTCCAAATAGTATAAGCTGTCAAAAAGTCCTAGACTCTTTCATCTTTATCACCCGAAATCCACCACCAGAATGAAATATTCTACGACACCACACATGACTATAAGCAAACAATGCTCCGGATGAATGGTGCCCTCTGGCGTATATCAAAGTGAAATTACAAAAAAAATCATCCATTAAGGGCTAGTTTACAATACCGAGTCATAGGTTAGCTAGCAGATGGGCGTGGGAATAAATATGCACTGACTTCTGGAAATCAACCGAGGGGCGGAATTCGCATACAGATGCATTGCATGAAGGTTAGGATTCTCTGACTTTGCTGCAACACAGCCACATTCCACACGACTTCATCTCTTCACCCGACACTTCGTTTCTTCTACGGGTAAGTTGGGATGAAAAGCCACCAAGCTATGCTATTCACACAGTTAATCTAAATCCGCGATGCAATTCCACTGGATACTTCAACAACCAAATCTCAGCATGAAATCCGGCGCAGTTCTTGGATTCTAGCTCGATCATCATGGTGGAACTTATAAGCATCGCACCGTGGGTCTGAACTTTGGGCGATGTTGATCGTGACGATGTCATAGGGCTTTTCGGAATATAAGCACACGTTTGTTATGAACACCCGACCAAAGTTCAATCTCACATCTCAGTGGCTCTCAGGCTCACGAGCAAAGATCATTGGCTATTCATACAAAACAGAATTAGGCGTCAACTGGTTGGACACACGTTCACGCTCAATCCATGTTTTTCAGCTGTGCGAATCCGTCAGCGGTCGCGTGCTTTACAGCTTGAAGTTGTTGAAAATAAGTCTAACCTAACGAGCCAGAACTAGTGTGGCTTAACTTTCCATGATCCGGTTACATCTTTACCAAAATTCTTCGATCATTTTGGGACAAAAAATGAGCATTTTAACGATGCTAAATATTCTGAAACTAGTTTTCAAGCTTTGATATAAAGTGATTGTGTTAAGTAGTGAAAATCCGTCGGGAATTCGAACTGCCCACATGGTCATCCGAACGCTCGCACGGCACACTATATAAGTGTACGTGTGTATCGAACAGCTCATGTGCACTGTCTTTCACGTAGTTCAGACCACAGTAAGTTTTCTTTAAACGGGTGGTGTCATTCAAGGGATCACCAGTAAAGCTTAGATTAGACCCAGACTTCACTACAAACTTGAGACTTGGTCTGGTAATCGATTCCAGGGGCAATGAAAATAAAAACATCGTGCAAAAACTAATATATCTTCCCTGTTTTATGTTGACTACGGACAGCAGCAAGTTGAGACACTACTGAAACTGATTCACTCAGACGATGAGACAGTTGCCTCTCAATTACAAATTGGTACTCATCATCGATTTCGACACGACCATGCTGTCTTGCCCTCACCAAAATGAGGAGGTACTGCGCCTGACATTCGCTCTGATTAGAGCGGGTCAGCAGCGCACACTTGTGTTAGTCCTGCGTCCAAAACACTAGACATCTGACATGCCACGCGAATGTCATGACTACTTCAGCAGTACATGCTGGACCAAATTTCACGGTCAAATCTAAAAAGCGTGCTTGTTCACGGTGGTCCCATATGACTAGTTCGCCCGGTGGCTCGAACAATGCCTTGATACTTGTCCTGGGTATGTAGGTTGATTAGGGCGCCAGTCAGGAACTCTAGTTCAGGGCGCGCCACCGACGCTCGAAACTTACCGAATCGTCTTCTATTTCACTGTGCGCAAAACTTGGAACTTGGTAAATTTGTATTTATATTACGGTTGTTGCAACCGTACTTCTCCTGTCATAACAACACTACACTGGTTAGGCTACACCAAGTAGCAGTGGACGAGTAGTAACAACCGCAAAAATTTCATGTTCGAAGCGTGTGGTGGCGTATTAGGTCTGTCGAACGTCACGTCCTACCATATGTGAGAAAATAAGCAGGAACAGATTGTGAAAGTAAATGATTTTAATCTTCAGTTGAAAGTGAAAAGAGATAGAGAGGTACGAGTCCCATTGAAAGCTCGGGCAACGTGGTCAGTGATTGAAAGGAGGCATCAAATTCCGGGCACACGAGTCAGAATCTCGTTTGCTTGCAGGGCTATGAACCAGCACAGGGCGACTGGATATAGACGTCCAGGGCTAAGAAAGGCTGCCAATGCTCCATACGGAATACCAATAGTCACAATCAGAAACAGGAGTTGAAGAGAACTGAAAATTACAGCATGAATGAACAGAGCTAACGGAATTCGTCCAACGCAACGGATCGGCACCGATTGCTGTACACGAACAGTTGGTACTGCAGCCGGATTTCGATCACATATAGACGGAGTTTTGTCTTCCGTTGGGATCAGGTTGACGGATTCTGTGCGAGAAACGGCATGGGTCCTTCCAAGATACCATACGGGAAGTGGAATGTAAAAAATCACAAATATGAGGAGCTGAAAAGAAAGAAAAACCGTGAGTGAATCTTTCATACGGGATCTTCTTTCCTATAGGTCGGCTGATTAATACGGCCTGCTTCCTTAGCCTGCAGTGGGTGGCCCCCCACCTTGGAGGGTCCGACATAGAATTCCACTCGTGCCATCAGACTGATACCAAAGGGTTGTCTTGCGAACAAGATTTTCAGAGAGTTGAATAACGCACTGTTAAATCAGCGCCCTTGGGTTGGTAAAACAAGGGACTGAATGTTTGGATTTAAGACAGTTGGGAGTTCACTGTGCCTTGGCTAACACCTGCGCGTTGCGGTGCGCGTGATCCCCGGTGAGAGCACTTGTTGTCCCTGAACCGTATCCGAAAGTAAATCCTTATGACGTTAGGTACATACCACTGAAAAAAGACCGGCGAACGAAACAACGGTGTAGAACCTGGTCTTTGTTGATCTACATACTGTGTACCTCAGACATGAGTGAACCGAATTACTTACGCAGTTAAATATTCGAGATATACAAGTGGCCACAGAAGTTCGCTATGCAAGATGACCATGTTAGACACATGATCAATCGTATTGTAGTCTTCTGTCATCGGACAGACTAAGGATGAAGCAATGGAGTTCGGAAAGCCTATTTGTCAGAACATGCATTCCGAAAAAAGCCCTGAAGGGGAATGCCAAGTCAGCAAGGAAGTGTGTTAACATGTCTGAGAATGATAAGTGGGAAATAGTCTGTTGCTTAGATATTGAGAAAAACTCTTGGAACACACTGTGTGCTTCTCTGCCGACTGAAAATCCAGTCTTTGGTAGAACAGCAACTCTTGGTGGTGTAAATAAGGTGGTTGAAAACAACTCACCTGAATACCCTCGTACACGTAGGTGAGGGATTCCACGACAAAAGTGGTACCAACAACGATACCAAAGCTGAAAACGACACCGAAATGATAACCAATCAGGAAGCCCATAAAGGTTGGACCTGAAGGGGAAGGCGATAGAAAGAATAGGGGATAATTCCACAGCAAGTGTTCTACCGCACAGGTTGAATACACATGTTTGCTAACTAAACATGTACCCAAGTCCTCCGTCATGCAGCGGAAGGAAAGAGCTGGTGGCCATCCAACTAAAGATACACGGCCGAAATGTCCACATTCACCTAAACGCCTTGGTGGTGGACAGCCGACAGTGTGCAAATTTTCGGTAATGTGATATTACTTCCAAGAAGAGCGCTCAGTCCTGAAGCCAGTTACAAATTAAGCGAAATAAGGTATCAAATGGGCTATTGGACACCGAAAACAGCAAAGACAAAAGCTGATATTTGATGATGGAATAGGAACGTACCGCAACACTGATAAAGAATGAAACCCAGAAGAGGAATACAACAAGGGTTGAAATGCGTCAGGCGGTAGAGACCCACGCAAAAGCGAGAACTTCGCAAACAGTTGCCTGAAAACAGGAAAAGCGTTGGTTTACACATGCTGATTTCAAAACTGACCCAGATATGCATGGACAAATATGGGAATACGATGGTTTGTGAGGCACAAAGAAGAAGATCAGATCAGTTGCAAATAATGCTGACAAATAAACACTTGCATCAATGCATCACCTCGATTGTTATGTTGCGCTCGCTCTTCGATAACAACTCCCGAGCATTGTAACACTAAACGTGAAAGACTGGAAACCGGACGCCGCGACGACGATACACTCGTGATAACCACTTAAGCAAAAGTAACAAGGGTTACAGGAACGGTGCGATGATCTCTGTTCCACTCTCTCCTCCAGTCACTCAAGATATAAAAGCGCATATGAAAAAACACAAAAATAAGTGAAGAGCACGTAAAATAGGGTACTATGGGATATAAGGAAACAAGCTCCCGAAGTAACACAATCTCTGTAAAAAAGAATTTCCTTAGGAAGGGAATATTTTCACATTACAATTCCTCACTGACTGGAGAATACTGCTCGAAGTGGCTCATCCTTAAGGGATAAGGCGAAATCCAAAGTCCTGTTTTAACCCACTTAGTTGACACGAAGCATGTCGCTCATTAGAGACATTGCACTTCGGATCGTGTGGCAGGTTTCACAAGAACGGTCTAAAGCGACCAGACGACGTGATTGGGCGCCATCCAACTTCTCAAAACCGAACTTTGTGTACAATGAAGATTCGTCAAATCCCTCCAACTGGGTTAGCCCAGTGCCTGTCTCTGGTCTGACCCTCGGCAGAGAAGAAATTTCACCACGCCACACAAAGGCCCCACGGAGACCTCAAAAACAATCTGAAGTTTATTAAACGGACAAACACAGTTATTCATTCTAGTTATCCATCTTGTGTTATCTTGGAACTACAAGTCGAAGGACAGAGGTCAAAGGCGAGAATAGAATTCGCGACCCCTCACTAACCAAGCGAGCGATGTACCGAATGAGCCATCACTGACGTTGTCCCAGGTCACAAGAACACTTGAAATAACAGTCAAGGACTTGGCGGTCTGTATGACGTTCATAGTGGAGCGGCTAAAATATTGTCCAAACTGCGATGATATACATTAATGCACAACAAGTGAGGTTAGGAAACTTTTGAAAGGTAACTCGCAGGCAGATAATGTAAAGGTATAATCAAAACTCACGGGAAAATTTTGACGGAATCAATCGTGGCATCAGTAGGAAACAAAAGAAAATGCCTTCTAACAAGTAGAAGACTAGTTTAAGCTGAAAAGCAAATTGGTAGATAGAAAGCCATCAGTAAAGGAAATACCGAACAACGAGAGTTTTTCACTGGCTTAGTAAGGAAAGTTCCATAAATCCAGATGTGAGGATGGCTTTCCACGAAAAAAGCGGAGTTAAAGACTATTGTCAGAATGCACATTTCACACCATGTATCAGTGCAAACACACAGTTGTACTGTGTAGGGATTCCAATTTGAAACCAATTCATACAGACTCAGGTTTAATCACCTTAGACGGGAAGTGGACGGTTGGAAACTTTCGGACTGTTATTAGTTATGATTGGTGCGAATCCTCAGAGAGAATGTGTGGCTCGTTAAAATCGTCACTAGCTTACAAGCAATTTTTGCATACAAAGTCATGCGGCTCAGGACATCTGTCCGAATCATCTACCAGTTCCAAACATGGTGGACTACAGTGACCCATAAGAAGATTCTGTTTTTATTCACTCTGGGTGCACTACAGTGACCCATAAGAAGATTCTAGTTTTCATTCACTCTGGGAGTGCAAACTGACGCATCAATTCTACTAGCTACCGCGTCCAATTCGTATCCCTAACTCCTCAGATTATCAGCGAACGAAACTGTAGCAACCATAACCCCTGTAAGGGTGCGCAGTCTCTACAGCTGAAGATGACGATTCAGTCTAGGAAAGTGTTTTTTCCAGAACCGAACAGTGAACGCGCATGAAAGGAAATAAATGCTTTGCAGAAAACAACTTGGAATGATTCTGTACCTGTTGGAGTAAGATAAACAAACGGTCAACATCAGCTAAGTACACAAAGTTGGTTTACACTCAGTCTCGTGAATTACGCATTCTTCAGATACAGTTGCTGTCAGTCGCCTTCTTCCCGGTCATTTTAGAAAGCTGCTTATAGGACACAGGGGTACTGTACGTTTGCAGCCATTTCCCAGACTACACAACACCATTCACGTAAGGATGAAGTTGTCATATGCAAAACTATGTTTATACCGAACATATGATGCATTAGTGAACCAAATAAAGACATCAGAATATCGCTACGATAAAGCTTTTGGAATCTGAGAAAAGTACGTGGCAGTGGCAACGCATTTGAACACCTATTTTTACGATAAAACCGAACGATGTGACAAACAAGGATTTCCCTTGGAGCGATTTGTTGAAAGCCTAGTAACTTCGGAATTTCATGTTGCAAGTGACCAAACTTATACATACACAGCGGTTGTGGACCAACGTGGCAGTTTTGTTCGTCTAAACGTGGATATGGTGGTACAGCGAAAAAATTTCAACCTCAGATAGCAGCCGCATCACTTTGTTCATCAGATGGTCACTTCTGCTAAAAGGACTAACCGGACCTAATATAGTTGTGATGGATGTAGATAGTTCGTAGTGTGAGAAGATTGGGGAATTTTGTGGAGATTTCGTTCTGTAAGTGTGATCAGCAGTGTGATTAAATCGCGCTTCCATCGAAGCCGCTGCTCGAGGAGCCAGTCAACATGTGTGACCGCATGATGTTGGTCCCATGATTGAAGGATGAGCAGCACTCTATCCTAAGTGTTGCTTAACCACAGACCGCTCGTGGTCAAACTGTTAAGTGTTCAAACTACTAACCAGGAGGTCGCGGGTTCGAGACTCTCCAGAGATGCGCACTGCTAATGATTCCCAATAAAGATGAAACAGCTATACAGTGCTCCTCGGCTTTTCAGCACAGATTGGCTTCACTCACAAGGCGAAATCTACACAAAAAAGTGTTTAGCACGTGATTCAACTGCGCTAGTTTTACGTACAGATCGCCACATTTTAATGGAGAAATTTCGCGACTTCCGTGTCCGTGAGGCTTCGACCTACCGGTGGGATCCCAATCGTTACAATACGGGATAGTAAAAGATGAAGCGGAATACCGACATAGCAACCCTTAGTAGGAACACTCGCAATCATTCTCCATTACTCACGCGGTTCGAAATTCTTTACTCTCCATCAAACACTCAATCCTATAACCACTGTTCATTATAAGGACAAGTTAACTACAAATGCTAACCACTGTCATGTAAATGGTCTCCAGCGATAAGGTCTTGCACTCTGTGTCTCTCGATTGTAAGACAATGTGTTGCTAGGACCGACCAGCGCACCCTTTTGGTGCCTAGCTGCCATGCCACACGAAGGAGGCACGAGGGCTGGGATACTGCCAAGCTGCCCAAGCCTAGACAGGGGAAGTCGAGTGGCAGAGGCCGGGTTCGAACCACGGACCATCCAGTCAGTAAATTCGCGCTCCAACCACTTGGTCTATCTCGTCCCCCGATTCATTCTTGATTAACTTGTGTTTATGCAACAGGCATTCTTTGTCGTCATATCCATTATATTTCTAGAGGAGAAAATTTATTTCGCCACCTAAAGAAGAACTAATCTTTTCACCAAGGAAACTACTCACAAGATTTCCGAAAATTCTTCGACAAGAAGGATTCAGATGAGTCTCCCGTGAAAACCAAATCGATATTCAAATGTCAAAAAGAACTAACATTGTCCTTTCGAGTGAAAGCAATTCTCAGAGAGGTTATGATGCGTTTTGAACAAAGTCCACTCACACGTCCATATCGCGTTCGTTAGAGTGACCTCGAACGGTATCGATTCGGATCATAGCTGTTCACAAAATATTTTTCAGAGAGCAGACCATCGCTGGACTCTTCTTGTATGATTTTGCTGCCTTAAACTAGTTATCATGCAGGGCAGTACGTTTGCGTCCAAGCTAAACGAACTACTATAAACCGATGAGAACAAGGTGATCACACCATGTGTGGTTTCAGGCATACCTGGTGAGTACATACAGTGATCCTAAAGAGTTGGATCGATAGCCGCCAAAGAATAAACATGAACCAGCTGAACAGGGAAAATAGAAACCAATTTAGAACAGACGCAAATTATAAAACCACAGCAACTCACGTTGAAAGAATGATCCGGGTGTAAAGCGAAACCAGCTAAACGGGTGAAATTCCAAGTAGGTTCACGATTGACTACGAACTGGTGCGACACAACTCGCCGGTTATTCGAAGCATCCTGAAACAGGGGGATTAAAAATAGGTCAGGATAATCGAAGTACATACGAATGAATCCCAGCTGAATCCCTCATTTCTAATGATATTCTTCGAATGAATGTGCTGCATGTTTCAATTGGGACGATATTTGAGAATATCGCAGCACATTGTTTAGACAATGACGGTGCCTACCTGAACAACCACAGGAACAAGAGAGTCTGCCGAAGAGTTTTCAGTAGCCTTATCAGTGTAAGTGCTCTGCTTTCCCAGCCGTTGGGTTAACACGATGGCGATTTGGAGGTCAAGTGACCTACTAAATATAGGCCACAACAGGTCAGTTGGACTCCGTGAATCGTGTGAGGCTGAGTTACTGGTCTGGACATTGTTGACCACACCGTTTGGATGATCCCATGTTGGTACGGTCTGGGAAGATGATGGATATCCCTACATTGTTCGCTGAATCACCGAAAAATGCTAAGCCAAAAAGATTGTAAGGGTGACACTGAACTTTGCGACCAGCATACATGCTCTCTACATACCACCGCAGTTCGACTGATTAAGCATAGCAGCTAAGAGACGGGCATTTGTTGATTGATCCCTTTTCTATCTGTCCGATGAGGACTTTTATAGAAAAATAGGTATTGCATTTTGTTACATTGGCTCAAAGAGCCACCCGACGCACTGAACACGTGATGTGGACCCTGTGATTGAAGGATGAGTGATGAAATATCCTGTCTAAGTGTGAGCTAATCACACTGCTGATCCGCCGGTTGTGGCTGAACAATTGTGCTCAAACCACTGACCGAGAGGCCGCGGGTTCGAAACTGAATTTCATGTGATGGGCACTGACCCACAATAAGGTTGGCTATCAGCAATCAGTCGAGGAATAGTAAGGGTAGGTAACGTGCACTCTTTTATGGTTGAAACTCCCACAAATAAACCTTTTTTTCCCTACCTACATGTAAAGGAGCTACATGATTATCAAAATTAGTCCTGATAGCAAATTAGGCTGTTAGTAGACATAAATAGGCATCAATTGAACCTGCTTTTGGGAATCGAAAATTGGCCCTTATGATGTAGGTGGTCTTTGTATGACCGGACCTTATGGATGATGGTTGTAATATTATTACTATTACTATTATTACCATCATCATCATCATCATCAACGACAGCATGACATCAGTGTTCAACACCGATGCTTCACTGCCGTACAACCATGACTTATTTGAAAGCCTTATTGTAAAGAAAAGAATAAAGGTGGATGGGGGAGGGACTTAGTGCTAGCTTAACACAATCATTCCGAGGTGCCTACACCTCCAGACATTCACTCAGGCAATCTGGATAGAAACTGGCAACAAGAACGCCACTGACATCGGTTGGCAGCCATATCTTGTAGTGTCTCCAACCAGGCACAGTGAGGATCACGCGGTCCCCATCCTGGAAGGCGAGTAGCACCGACCGTCTACTAGTAATGCTACTGAGACAAGCAAATTCACTGAGCTATACATTAGGATTTATCTTTTTAAGTTTGGCATGCACTTAATCCGGAAAAACTGCACCCGAAAAAAGCCAGTATAATGAGAAAACCAAAACACAGTTGGTTAGCTATAGTGGTAAACCAAACAGTGTTGAGCAAAAGCGACAGCAGTGAAGGTTGGACAAGCAGGACTTACCGTAGCCACAACACGTATTTCATGAGCATTTCGATCTGCCCATCGAGTTACATTCCACGGCAACACAAAAAGAGGGGAAGGGTCATAGCTGACCGGAGTAGCCCGAGTCGCATTGCCTTGAAACTCTCCATCAATGAAGACCGAAACGTCAAGAATTGAGTACAACGACCACACAAGAATCCTGAATCAAACAAGGAAAAGTGTAGTAGGATTGCCAGTTTAGAGCCGCTGGACGGATACTGAGAAACCGACATACCTGATGTGAGTAGAGCTCAAAATGCGGTACGCCGGTTCCTTATGTGGAAGTAGAAAGTCAGAATCCTTTGGATTGGTCACAAGGATGATTGGCCATTCGGTGGCTTGCTGCGTACCATGAAACATTCGGAAGTCCGCAAATGAAACCAAATCGTGATCCACCGCCACAATACGGAAACTAAGCGGAAAAAGGATAGGTAACATCTAAGCACATTGGGGGTGATCATGTTGGTCACCAAATTGCAAATTCGACATAGAAAGGATAAAGCCTGTGGGATTGCTACTACTACTGTTCATAGATTAGACAGTGAACAATAAGGAAAGTGACCTAAGGGAATCCAATTAGGGGTCACAATATAGGGACATTCGCATCCAGCGTAGTGGGGGAACCATAATATATAAATGAGTATGGGTTATTTTCGTTCCATGCGACAGTCAAATAGCACGATCCCAGGGGGACTGATAATTCCAGGGTGATTTGCACTGCGGTTAACGCTGGCGACAGAAATTCCAGGTTTGCATTCATCGTACCTTCAAAAGAAACACCGCCCCGACCAAAACAATCACCAACACACGGGGCGGTCTCTTTCGGGAACTGAATAAGTTGGTCTGTTCCGGTTGCGTACATTTGAAGCCAGACGTTAATAGCTACACAAGCGATCCTCAGGCTGAGTCAGTTTGGATCTTCCAAGTTAGTGAGTATAGGGCCAAACGCTGGTTTTTCAAGTAAATCCCACACCCCCATAGTATTCAACTACCTCGTAAGTAAACGACTCCTGTTCAAATAAGGGCGTTACATTCCATAAGCAACGAATCGATGTTACGGACAAGGCATTTCAACCAAGCAGGAAAAAATCTGTCGAGGTTTTCTCAATTACGATGTAACTATGGGAAAAGCACAAAACGAGGAGCATAAACTTTCTGTGTAGTTCTGCAACTAGGGTCCGGCATGGACAAACAACCGCCAGATAACGTCCAAATGGATGTGAAACTCTATGAGATTGCCTTCCAATCTCTCCACTATCTTTTTGAAAAAAAACAAAGTCCAAGCCCAAAGATTCTACCTCAAGGATGCCCAGTAAGGCGGCTTGGAAAGTGTTCCTTCATTGAGGAGACCTTGTCGCGGGAAGGCGGCCAACAAAATTCATATAAAATGCCTTCTGTATTGTATACGTTTTCCAAGGGCTTTCGTATGGATGGGGTGGAACACCTTACTTTTTCCAGTACTCAGTAATACCTCATATATGTAAGTTAAAGATACTGGCACAACGCGCCAAACCTGTACACCGGTCCTCAGCTCCCATCACTTAGGTGGTTACGAACTAGGGGTTTTCCAACCAGCCAAATCTGAGTCGTTGGATCGCCCAGCTTAATGCTTTCGGTACCTAGCTACGGTGCCAACCGAAGGAACTACAAGAGCTGAGATAGTAGCATGTTATCCAAGCCTAGACAGGAACAGTCAGGATGTTGAGTCGGGTTCGAAACACTGACCTTCCGGTCATTTCGAACGATTGAACGCGAAAACTATCACACATAATATTCGTAAATAACAACGAACAAAATGGAGATTGGTGAGAACTGGTGAAATATTTGGTTGTGTATTGCTCCAATCTAATCACTAAGAGTGTTGCCTTCGATCGGTATTGCGACGTTGAAATGTTCCAACAGGTTGTGGTGTGCGCGTAGCCAAGGTTAAACCATCGGTTGTTGGGTCAAGACAGTTACTAAGGGTTCACTGCTCTGTCAACTTCGCTTATGACAAACTCTTTGACATAATAATCAACTACTAAATCTGGATTGGTGGTTTTCTCTTGGAAAGTGGACCAGTCATCCGAGTAATATCGTCTCTTTGATTCCAGATTCAAGCCTCTAAAACTACCTCAACGACGGATCCGTTCCTTTTTGGAGGGCAAGATGAATGCTCTGTCTAAAATGAATTTTGAGGCTTTAAGTAAGCCGGTTCTCAAAAGCCAAGGCCATAATTTCGAATGTAGATGCAGGAAAATCAATTCTACATTACAGAAAAAAGTGAAAAATATGGTTTCTCCACTGATGGGGATCGAGTAAGATCGGTCTGTTCTAGGATGGATCTAGCCATTTTACAGGAACCTTCAAAGAGAAAACCAGTCGACACTGCCTGGGGATCATCGCCCTACAATGCATCATCAGCTTGTAGTTCACGAGAATCAAGTGCTCATGAACCCTAGGCATCAATCAAGGTCGATCAAGGGGCATATATGGTTAACTAGGCTACGCAGGAGTCCAAAATTAAGCAACGCAAAAAATCTATCTAAAAACACAATGATAACTTAAAGCTTGTAGGATTTTTTCGACAGATTCCCTGGAGGGTTTTATTCTGGGACAAGAAATTAAGTAAACCAAGTATAACCACTTACCAAAGGGAACGAAAGAGTAAATTGAGGGAAATACCGTATTTTCAACACCAACTATGCTCATAGTGAGCACGGAACGCGACCAAACGCAGTAGAAGTGATGGACTGAAAAGCAAAACTGTCGACACTTACTACCGTCCATCACGCCAATCGCCAAGCTCCAGTTCCAGATAACCCTGAGGTTGCAAAACGTACATTCTTGGAATCAGTCGATGGGCCGTGTGCAGATGGCCACAAAAGTAAGCGAAAGAACTCTGCCTAGAAAACCAATTAAGGGTTGGAAAGAGGTGAATTCGCAGAATGTGCGAAACAGCTACGGGTCACTGATCAAACGCTAATCGTACATCAGGAATTGGTGGTTGAATAAGCGTCAGTTTTCATGTCGGCTACAAAAAAGCATTGAGAAAACGAAGGATTATACGAAATATCATTGAGAGATATTACGCATTTTCTACTTTGGGCCACTAGAATTCACAGTAAAAAACGTGTTCCGGAAGCAAGGTCAACCTGAATTAAAATATCTAAAGCGTCCCGATAGCAGTTCTATACCTTCTCGATAGAATCCCAGCTAGCTAGTGACTGGCGGAGCGAAAACGGTGGGTATTTTGCCAAATGAGCGTACCATACTTTTGTATGAGGTCTGAAAAGAAATGAACGGAAAATTTGTTTCACGAGTTACGGATTCTCGAGCTGATTCAAGCAGCATACGACTACACTAGAGTAAAGACAGATCACAAGACTTGGCTCATTCTACATGTAACTGTCCTGGCAACACATTGTACGCGAACTGAAAATTTTTCAATCATCGTAGCTTACTGACGTGAATATTACACACTTTATGTGAACATACGTTGACAACCGTTTGGTGAACTGCAATTCAGTTGAGATTTCATGCCATTACTGAACAGAATGGCAAATTGGCGAGCGAAACAAAAAAGTATCACAGTCATAACATCTTCGAAGAAATGAGAACGCAGAAAAAGCTAGCTAGAGCACGGCACATATCTGCCACCTAAAACTCACTGTCGGCCGGTACCAGGTTGGTGCGTATGTCCTCTACATACAGTGGTTGCTGCAAGCCCTCGAGTTGGTGTTCCGTCGAACTATTCAACTGAACACTAAGCTAACGGTATTTCGCAGTCTGGGGATCGCAAGCTTCACACCAGTAGCTGTCTGAAAGTAGATCCCTGTTGGTTGAACATTGACAACCAAAAGGGTTTGGTGTCGGCAAAAACTCAGCCACTACAATTGAAACAGCCGATTTTCAACATTCCATCACTCAGATGAATGGTCGAAAACCGATGAATCCAGAACTTACGATAGCCGTTTTCAAAACGTCCTCAAACACAAAAATGTAATGGTTCGAATTACATTACGACCTTTATTTCCCACGCCCGAATATGGTGCTTCTTCAGGTAAACTACTTTTATCATCTGATAGAACTAGAAATAATACTACTCATCATCATGTGGTTATTCAGTTATTATCTGTAGTGGCAACGGCACCTCAGTGCTCCATCAACTCGGATTACAATACACACATAGGAACCAGATCAGAGTACTAAACAGGGCACATATCCGAATAACTGAGTGCGACTTTAACCTGTCTGTTTTAGTTTAACAAACATCAGTGCCCCAGAAGCTGAAGACCAATAAATGTGCAGAATCAAGAAACGCCAGATTTTGCTTTAAGACAGATCGGAACTTATAACAATGACGAGTTCTACAGAACGACAAAGTAACGAAATGGAGAGTTAATCAGGAGGTCTGTAGGACAATGACCACTGGGATGCTTTTACGTTAGTCGAGATACAGCAACGAATTGATGCTTTTATTTATCCTTCAATTTCCAGTCAGCTGATTGATTTTGCTCGCGCAACTGAGCATACGTGAGTTCTGTATGATCTGAACACAAAAGCGGGTGAGCACTTATGCTCAAGGTTGTACTGGCTAATCACAAGTGCTCCTATTTTCGGTTTCCGAGTGATGAATAGTGCTGAACGAAAGTCAGAGTCACTCTGGTATTCACCGCCAAAAAACGCATAACCGAACCGCTTCCCAATGTGGTCACAATTCAGTCTTGCCGATCTTGCTAGAACAAAATTCGATGGCTTAATGATGTCAATCAGATCTGCAGCGGGCTCCGAACTCTACTACCTAACCTTCATTCCGGTAAGTTGGTTCAGATGACCTTTTTCGTAAAGTGCGTGACCACACGTCGACACGGGTTCTATATGCTCATACTCGGTTGATGAATTCACGTCAAATTAAGGTCACCTGTAAAACCATAGAGGGGGAGAACTGCCCAAAAAGAGCCACTTACAGCGTTTTTTTTGCAATCGAGTTAGGTATTTAAATCGTTTTGCCCGTATTTACTCGTATTTAACCCGTTTAGGCCGGAATAACATTTCGAATGCAGGTAGTAGGCTGGACAAAGAACAAGGAACTCTGGGCACTTTATATTTTGTCTGGGTTGTCGGTACGACACACTTTTAGTATCCAGTGTGAGTGAAATGTCCAGGCATATGCACTTGCAACAGGAGTTTCAAGGGAAGATACGTTGTTTGCTAAAGAACTTCCTACACATCTATGATTAAACTACTGGGTCGGAGAGGTGTTGTCCGAGAGAGAGTGGGGTTACAGAATTTAGATCACGATAAACTATCCTCTCACACTCGCATGAAAAATTGTTCAAGCCCTCACCTTCGGCTAACCAGAGAGCGATGAGTCGAGTCACCCATGCATCATATTCGAGGCGAAAGATTTGCGCGTGTTTATGTCTGCGGCGTTTTATTGGGTATTCCGTTAACTTAGCGAGAGGCTCGGATTACGAAGGGGTGCGCGGTGTTGCACCCAAGCGAAGAGTTTTCAAATCAGCTTCTCATCGACAGACGATAGGATTGCTATGGAGGCACTTTCAAAATGGCTACACTACACGCTGAAATTGGTTCCAGATCACTTTTGAGCAGTCCAAGTAAGGCTTGGTTTAACTTTAGGAGGCCTTAAAGAGATTAGCTTCAAGGCGAAACCAGTCGTGGACGTCAAAGTGTTTTTAGCAGGCTTGTAAGTAGTGTTTCGCAGTGGAAAAAGTATAGCTATTCCCCTCGTTTATCGTGGAGAACTTCATTTTCATTTCTGTTACAGATGAGTTCATTCCCATCATTACACAACTAGAAGTTTAAAAAAAACTGAGGTTTAACCTCGAACATTGTTGCTGGGCGCTCGAATACAATATATCAGACTATTTTGTGTAACCTGAAGAACAACGGTCAGTGTAGCCTGTTGATAAAATAGTGTTGACAAGCATAAGAGAGGCGAAGATAAATCGTACCGAGACGGATATGTTGACGTCAAACCCACAAAGAGGACAAAAAAGGGGTAAAGTGTAAGTAACTTTTTGTGGATGGTTTTAGTGGCAAGCGCATGCCTTCTCGGAAGTGCAAAAACGATAACGTTGGAATGTCTCGCTGTCGCAGTCTTGCGACAGGCCACTGCATCTCGGTACCACTGACAGTAACACTGTTATGAGTACGCTGCCTAGCGAGTAGGCAACGAAAAATGAACTCAAAGAGAATTCAGCAGAAAGCAGATTCCTTGGTGGTGTACATATTGAGATTCTTTGCTACGCCGATTTTCGCTCATGATCGGAGACCCGTCAGCCTCAACTGTCATTCCTATGCTGCGTGTTTCGCACGTGCCAGTGTCTTTCACTCAGAACCATTACAGAGCCTTGGTCCATAACCAAACCGACGGTCAAAATCGGTACACTCCATCAAACGATGGACTCCTCAGATCCAAGAAGCCTGACTGGTGAGCGTATCTTTTGATGGAAGTACTGGGCTGCAGTGGAGTCTGTTATAGTGAAGCCTCATTACTTTCACTCATTTAATGGACAAGAGAGCTGAGCGTCCGGAAGCTCCAGAGGTGAATATTCATGACTCTAGCGAGAAACTATACAAGTGAACACGGACATACGACATGACACGAGCGAACAAGTGATTCGCGAGCTACCAGATTTCAATGTTTAGCGCCATCAAGAATAATATTTCTTTGAACTTAGCTACGATGAAGTAGAGAACACCCAAATATGTCCCGCAGATGGCTTCAGAGAGCTTCTTCAGTGACTTGCCAGAAAGTTCCAGGCGGTAGCTGCGGCAGCTACACAAAACATTGGCTAATCTTACTGTGACGACCCGCTAAAGAACCTGTAACATTCGAGCCTAACGCCCGTTACCGATCGGAAAGTGTTTGTGTAGATGATAAACTGGCATAAATGAGCTGAGGTTGCATGAGCGTACGTGAACGGCTGCACAGACAAAGAACCAGATCTCAATGGGATGCATCGACTAAATGAGGAGGGTCGGGAGCCATGTGGTCATGTGCTTAAAATGACAGACCCCCGTAGGCGCCTACCGGATGGACAAAAGTTATCGCACGGTCAGGGTCTCTTGGAGGAGAGCTCTCTATGAAAATATTAAATCCGTTTAATCGCTTTGATTTAATCTTCCAGGCCTTCTATAAAAGCGAATTTCTGCAGATAAGATATTTACTAAATCATTAGGATGACAAATCTCCCACAGTATGGTCATGTGATCTGAGTGACATTTTCACTACCTAGCAGTCCAGGATGCAAACCGCAAAAACGATAACTTTATGTGTTGTCACACAAATGCAACAAAATCGTCGAGAGTATGAACATTAGCAAGGCATCAATCGTTGATTTACCTTAGATTTTGGTTTCATTACTTTCAGATGGCACTACATCTGGGTGCGATTCTAGCCCGACTATCGATCAAGGTGAACTGACTCACGGGCCAGATGGCAACGACGCCAGTGGCGCGAGCCGTTAAATGAGTCATTTGGACAGGGAATCTAACCAATGGAAAACAACACTTTCATTGTGGAGCCTCCTTGTTGAAAGGCGGAAGGTAATGAAGCACAAAAAAGGGATCAGTGTTCTTGGTGTCGTTCAGAGGAGTGGGCCCAAAACCCCCGAGGGGTACACCTTAGCCATTCGAATAGCTAAACCTTTGCAAAAAATTTTCAGTACTGCTGTATTGTCTTGAAGGGTTTCTGGTGAGCCACGAAAATAAAACTAGGCCCTGGGAGCGGCAGGCTTACCAGAGAATTTCAAGCCAAAATCTAACTACTCGTTTTACTAAGTAGCAGAAGCCCTTTGCAATTAGCAGGACACCGAGGGGAACTTGGCCAAGAGACGAATGCGGTCAACGCGTAATTTAAAAGTTGTCGAACTCGTTCAAATAAGAATATTAGACCCCATACTATGTTGTGACGCCATTACATAAAGAAAAAATAGGTTAATTATGGATCCCATCGATTGCGCGTAACCGCTCGATACAACAGCACGAAGATAAATAGGAACGACTGTTGACTGATGAGGGTAATTTTGTTGCAAATGTCTCATCGCAGATCAAGGTAGATCGCCAGAACACTATAAAAGCACTGATTAAAAGCCAGAATCACTCACCCAAGAAGGTCCCGAAGGTTCAATCGTGGTGAAATGATTGTGGAGGTTGGGTAGTGACCAAACCAAAATGTGTGATTGCTCCGCTCCGTTCTTGAAACAAATTCTAGAAGTTGTTTCTCTACATCCTTTAAAAAGCGATACGGTCAAAGGAAAGCAAAAATGTGAAAAAAAGAACAAAAAAGCTGTGGAAAACATTGATCGGCTATATATGACGTAACTGTATGACAAGCGGATAAGAATGTGAGTTTCAAACGGGTTTAAAAAGGATTTCCATATTACCATACTATTTACATCACTGGATGGTTACTCTGAAAACTGACCCCAATTGAACTATTAGTGTGCTTTAAAGGCACAGCAAAAACGATGTTAGATTCTAATAATAAGGCAGTAAGACGGCGGGTACAACTGGTGAATAGGTGATAATCGAACATGTGATAGACCTTTAGACTACACATGCAGACATCACAACGGGCTTTCTACGTTATCCACAGCGGAACTGTTGGCAAACGAACCTTAACCCGTATTGGTCTATCTCAATCCGGAAGTTGAAAAAAACAGCTCAAGAGACAACGTACTGGTGTGAGTTCACCGAAGAAATTGAGTGGGAAGTTGACTCCCGCCTTGGGACAGGCATCCAGATTAATAAAAGAGTAATTTCCAAAAGGCTTTCGAACGGTATAAAGGTAGGATCGTGTGTGGCTTGGACCCTGAACACCATATTTGCTGAAATAGGAACGGAGAGAAATTAGAATTTAAAATATTTCGGGGAAAAAGCTAGACTGGACGGGACAAACTACTCAAATCAGGAGCTGATGATAGAAAGCCAAGGTGAATTCTGAGAAATAAAGGTCCCAAAGTTCGATATTGTGGAAGGAGCCTTAGGTAACAATAACGTTACTAACAATAACTTACTAACTTACTAATAACTTACTAATAATAACGTCACTAAACCAATTTTCAGGGGTTGGACAGGTGTGGTTGGATGGCACCAGCACAAGACTTAGGTTACTAGGATGATATGATTGATAAAAAACGTCAATTGATAACTTTCTTGAGGGAACCGGAGCAAAAGAAGCAATCGTATACGAGGAGAAGCTTGATGAAGTTTGACCGCAAGAAAACTAATCGTCCGAAGCGTAGTGGTAGGTGGTCTATAATGGATTTGCTGTCGCATAGTTTTTCAGAAGGTGGATTCTTGAAAAGAGAGCTCGAGATATGCATGGTATGCTCGAACAGAACGCATGGGACTACACTTGAACCATCGGCCTACTTGACGGATGGTTAACTGGACTACCGAGAAAGTTCCCCATCGTCACACCTATACACAAGAAGTCCATGTGACTTAATACACGTTTACATAGTGAATTAACAGTAAGAGACTGTCAGTGGTATTTGTGACTTTGTAAGCGCCTTGTATGGCCTTCACAACTAGTTAGGCTTTTGGATCATCTGGATCCCTTGGAGGAATGGGTGTACTAATATGCAATGATATGTAGAACAACGTAGGGTGAGGTTCGATTAAGTTAAAAATGGGGAATCTAAGTACCAAAGCCTGGGGTATTTGTATACAGGAAGTAGCACGTAACTCTGGATGAATGCGAGCTAGAAGGCCACACAACAGAAGCCTCACTGAAAGGTGGTTCAAACTTGGTTTGAGCGCGAAAACCGATAAACGAGTCCACATGGTGAGCTGGTTAACCTAATTTTGTTGGAGCCAAATGACCTTGGTTCGATCGGCAAGAAAAAATCCAGCTAGGTAACCGCAGTCCTCCACCCTCAGTCTGAAATTCTGCGCGTTTGTTTCGTAACTGAAGGTAGTAGAGCCCCACGCCCTCTTGTTAACGTATTCACTGACTCGAGGGCGATGCTTCATTTAGATAGAAATTTAAAAGGAAAAAAAGCAAAGATGACTAGTTTACCTGAAATAGTCTGTGCTATGGTTCACCCTGAGAACATCAAACATGTCTGGGGGAAATCAGATTCAGTTGACTGAAAATCTTCAGTTACCATGATTCCCACGAATATCGTAAACTGTAGTCAGGTCGAGAATACCCGACTTCCGGATTGCAGCTCGGTAGGAAGACCATTCTGATAGATATTGTTTTGAGCTGATAAAAACAGCTGATCTGGCATCCGTGATATCTCCTGAACAGATGAGAGTGTTTGTGGCAAGAAAGGTCAGTGTACCGGAAACAGACACAAATTCCGGACGAATAGTACGCACGGTGTTATTGCAAAACTTCTCAAAATCTGTTGAACGAGACGCATCCTGATGAATACTGAGATGCAAATCTGTAATCTAGACAAAAATGACCGCATTACAAAATAGAAGATACCTGAATGAACCAGAATATGTTGTTCATTGAGGCAGATGGGGATGGATCAGTATTCTTGTTACGCAGTGAGTACCGTGCATTCATCGAATAGGCTTCATCACGTCGATCTAATCGCGTGTAGATCAGGTGCACGATACCTGAAGACAAAAAACACAAAAGAATGCCGGAGAAAGCCATCAGATATCCATTCATTTTTGACTCTGAGGGAGTGCCAAGTTTGCTGAAAATGACAGAAAAAAACCGCGGGTTACATCCATAGAGTTGAAGACGGACAGTTGAAGTATCGTAAGATGAAAAGTATCCCAAGTCATTTGTCAACAAAACCTACGGGTTTGAGCTGACCTGCTTATCAAGTATCCGAAGAGGGATCGAAGATCTTTGTGACTTCAGCACAGAAGGGACCCTTGCCAACGTGACTTACACACCGCTCTAAGCATGATTCACAATGTGGCAAAATGCCAACCCGATGGCACCCCCACATTTTCAGTGAAAACCACCCAGAGAATAACCGCCCGAACATCTTTTCAATGGATCGGCAGAAAATACGCTACAGCGGATAAACTGACGCCGGAGCAAAATCACAATATGAAGAGTTTCAAACTGCGACTATCGAAATGCAACGCTGCATAATTCTCGCCTCAGAATGTGTCTAGTTCAGAATAAGTTTCGATGAATTCAACCATAGTCTAGGAATACAGCAGCCGGTGTCGAATGGGATGGGATGAATCTCGAAACAGAGAGAGATTTCGAATAATGCTCTTTGACCTTCGACATGTACAATGCAGTCGTCAGGTGCAAGAGGAACTGAAAAGGCATCCGTGAGAAGAGTTCACACCAGACGAAAACAATCCAGTTACAATACCGGCTTAGATTTCTTGTAGAAGTCAAAATGGTATTTTAGGAGAATTCCAAAAACATATCCTTCTTAGAATAGAAACAGTGCTCAACTTTTACGGGTGGAAAGGAATGATAGTGAACGTCGGTGTATAAGTTTCAGGTCAACGAATCAACAGTTCACAACGCGGTTGCTCACAAAAAGAAACAGTGCGATCGTGCTAAGACAATCTCCGTAAATATGCGGCGCCCTACACCACAATAAAAAAAAGTTCTATGGTTCCAGGACTTTTGCTGCACACAGCCCAATGGTAAGTTTTGTCTCCTGATTCTGGTCAAAACGAAACCCGAAATGTAACTGATTGATTATAGGATGAGAACCGGTTGGTAAAAGTAGGTTGGACTAACTTGACCAGCGGCCAGTCGTGGGAATCCCCGACAAGAAGAATAACTGATGCCAAAAATAAACAGGTTGCCGTAAAACAGTAGGTTCTCGGTATCAGACTATTCAGGTAAATTGAAAAATTGGGTGCGAATCCAACTGCGAACAGGCCAGGCAGATAAAAAACGAATAAGTCAATTAGGGGTAGGGAAGTCCTTGCTAGGTAAATTG
>NW_008751664.1:1556662-1559823 GCF_000715545.1 Opisthorchis viverrini
TGCGAAGAAAACAGGCAGATAAAAAACGAATAAGTCAATTAGGTGTAGGGAAGTCCTTGCTAGGTAAATTGATCTATTAGAGGCACCTGTCTAGATAACCTGTTGACGATTCTCATAAGAGAATCTGATGATCAGACTGCGGAATTCATAAGTAGTAAACGAACTTACTGAAAAACGCAAGCGCATTAATGAGTTTCCAGTAAGAAAGGCCATCTTCCAAAAGATACACAAATCGCCTTTTCCAAATAATTGTTTGTTTGACAAATGAGCTAATGGAACGAAATCAAAAGGGACAATCGACCGAGACATGAATGTCCACGTTCCGTAGGAATGCCTTTGTGAAATATCGCGTGAGTGCACGTTCAAATCTAGCTACTTTGCAATCTGAGTAGGGGTGCATACCGATTATCAGCCCTGCAACAGCAGTACTGAAAATGATAATTATAGTCATGATAACGTTTTACAACTTTGCTAACCAACAGACATTGTGTTGTGCAAACGCGTTTCAGTTGATTCCCTATTCATAAGTGTTCATAGTGATCACTCAACTGGATACACCAGGGCTGGATCAGCTGTCAAAGAATAGGGGACAGACCTAATGATTCTGTGGCGTACAATCAACTTTAAACGGGTAAGATTTGCACTGTCGCGGGTTCACCGATACTTCACATACGAAAAAAACGTTACAGCTGGTCAGCATTTGGCCGCTAGCCTATCGTGAGTTTCTCCCGGACAATATAGGTCAATAATTACGGATTGCAGCATATACGGTACAGGCATGTACCCAAAGGCGCTCACTTACCTGAACTATTGCCTCCAACGTATAAGAAGACTGCACCGACTCTTGGAAAAAGTGCTCTGCCAATGTTACACACGTTCCTCAACAGATATAACTTTCGCTCACATTGTGTGAAGCTATTCCGTCGTCACCGAACGACGAAAATTTGGTAGGGGGAACCATTGGACGTACCGGTGATGATTGAAACAAAGTACATGGAGCACGGAATCTTGATAGCTTATGAGATGTTGACTGAAAGCAGTTTCCATCTCTCAATACATCGAGCAAGTGGTTCAGTATACACGAAGCCTATCCATAAGCAAAGTCAAAACAAGCAACTCTGCTGAATACGTACAGTTTGGAACAAAAACAAAGCTGCAGACTTCTCACCGTCAAAACTGTTTTCTCTTGGCAACACTTCATCTTCAGATGGGAGTTACTTGTTCTCAAGGTTGCAGAAAAACTGACTGTTGTTCGGTATTCCGCACTTTGTCCACGCATGAGACCAAGAACTGAGCTTTTGTGTAAAGCTGACGACTGTCTTTTCCCAACATATGAACAGCAACAAATCCCTAGTTTAGGGAAGGCCGTTTCTCGTGGTGTACATTGTTGCACCATGTAGAAGACACCGTAAGGACAGGGAAGCACCCTCTCCTGAGAGGCATAAGATTTCTTACATGTGTTTCTCCACCTCATCCGTGTTTGGTGGACCTAATCACAACACAGGGAATAAAATAGCCCGACGGTTTTAATCAAATCTATTCCCCTGGTCCACGTTCTGACAGACAAGACATCTATAAAAGACGCTTTTGTCGCTTTGATCCCGTCGAGCAATTCCAACCCTCCATTTTAGACCTTATGATAATCGGTCACATATGCCTGATGAGGTTCAGTTCAGTTTTTCAGCTCACATATAATGCACCGGGAAGCAGTAATCCCAGCTACCACAGCTTCATTAGCTGAGAATAAGGGAGAGCCACCCATTGGAAGCAACAGCTCAGGCAGTCCGTTGACGTCGAGTGGTTGTTTGTCTGGTACGGCATGGACCGAGAGATGCGCAGTGAAGGCGATAGCTCTCAGGAAAGAATGCCGCTGGCTACGCGGCACAGCCATATCCGTAAAGGACACTAACCATTAATTTGTCTCCTCTCGTGGTCCTCTAACGGGGAGTTAACATTTACCAACGCGACTGAGCTAATCGGCAAGGTCTTTCATGCTTCATGGCCACGGTTACCCTCTCATATGGTTCACGAAGCCCTCTTCTGTTAATATTGCTTAATGTATGAACTATCATCAGCTTGATACTGTCCCGTCTTCTGACGCAAAACTCTCACATCAGCTACAATAAACGAAACTGCTTTTGGCTCTGATTAGTCATGGTAGACAGTCATCCAGTCAGTGGCGTCATGGTTACTACCTACGTGTAACATGGTTTGAGCTTATCCTGGTTCAAAACTCTTGGACAGTCTAGCCTGTCAAGATGTCCATCAAATTTAGGGATATCAGACAGATAAGGAAAATAAGTTGAGTTAACAGCCAACAGAGGCACACAAATTAAACGATCTGACACATCAGTCAAGTCTTCCGCTAATCCAACGGGCAGATCACGTATGAGTAACTATAAGTAGACGTTTCCTGTGCATAGAAAAGATCCGACGTGAGTTAACAGTCCTTTGGGAGATGGAATCAATGTTGTGGCTGGGCGATACTAGCTGCTTTTGACAACATATCTTTTCTTCGTCGGCAACACTGTAGGACTGGTTTTGTTCGTTAATCTAGACAGCTAGAAGTAGAATGGTTTCAGAGTGAGACCGCCGGGACTTGGGTTTCCATGGCTGACACATTCACGACAAAGAATAGCGAATACTGACAGTGTGCTAGACTGAAAAACCTACACGATAAGTCAGAAAATCCTTACCAGTTTGTTTATCGACCTACACGGTCAAGTGATACAAAGTAAAAGAGTATACCAGTAAACAAACAGGGTTGCATGAATATACAGTCCCTCGACGGTCGATCCAGCGTGTGTTATTCTTCGGGCAAGCTTGTTATTATTACTCCTTGCGCACAAAGAATGTAGTCAGCTTAAGCGATCATTCAAACAACTTCGAAGATGAGGCTAGCTCGCTGGTGTGGATGAAACTCCAAGAAATGTCCTTGTCACATACTGAGCAGATGCTCCTCGACAATGCTTTGGATGTCATGTTACTAGAACACATGTGAGGACTTGTTCAAACGGATCCCGTCTTCAAAGCACACCGCGATCAGACTTAGCGGCTGCGGAAAACGCCCGTAAAACAGGTAGTCGACCGCAACTTGAGGCGAATATCCACGCTGTCGATAATGGGCTAGACTAGTTGACGGTATATATATATATATATAT
>NW_008751664.1:1560147-1567265 GCF_000715545.1 Opisthorchis viverrini
ATTTGTATATATATATATATATATATATATATATATATATATATATCATATACCATTTCGTCGTAACAATAAACAAGGATATTGCCTGAAAGATTTAGGATATACGATAAAATCATGCCATGAGGAAAGTGTATATGACTGTATTGTTCAGTGTATTGGATTTGTTTAACTCGGGTATATCGCAAAATATAGATCACAGTCGAGTGGTTTGGTAGGCAAGATACCAGACCAGTAAGACGGGCCCGATTCGGCCGGGACTCAAAAGGACAGCGAGTGCTCCGTATGGAAAGCCAATGTAAGACAAAGTTAGGCGAACCTGGATAATTGTGTACAAAATGCACATGGAAAAAAGTAAACATGACAAAGAGTGCATCATGATAAACACAGTCTTTTGGGCTGAAATGTGAGGACGTTCGTTTTCCGATGCTGAGGAAGCGCTGAGACGAGAGGGGAGTCCAAGGTGCCAAATGAAGGCCGGCAACACGATCACGCAGAAAACAAGGAGCTACGGGGAAGCAAAATAAGAGGGATGTATTAGTCCACAGATGACTAGTTAGTGTACAACCATACTGTTTCGCCCAATAAAACACGCTTCTTCCAATCCTCTGCCAGCAGCATAAGTATTCCCATTGAGAAAACGGGCATAACATGAAATGGAACGAAATCCAAAACGAACAGAAACAACCAACAACATTCGACGGATGAGACAAGTACGCACACACGCAAAAAAGACCCAAGAGGTTATTGAAAGGCGTACAAAACCCGACAAAGATTCTTAAAGAGGGAGAGGCAGCAGTAAAGTTCAGTATTCATGAAAGTTTTTGATAAAACTCAGGGGGTTGGTAAGTACCGAAATGACCAAGTCAGAAACGGTAACAAGCTAAGGTCGGGAAGCCAAAGCAACCACAATACCGAAATCCACCTCTTGCTAGTTTCCGGAAGAGAGAACTAGTTGTGATTTTGAATACACCCAAGCAATTTTGATAAAAAGCGCCTTTTGTATGGTTGGCGGTGATTCGGCGACTGCTTCAATGAGGCCCAACAGGGCGAACCTGATAGTGGAACAAGTGCATCAATTTGATAAGCAGTTTTCCATGTGTCATGATTTTTGCCTGCTTACCCTATATACTCGTATTGAATCTTTGAATGTACATTTCAGCTCATCCACGCTTGTTCTGAGACACGCTTGCCTACCCTCCATAGTCCGGACTCTCTTTTAACTAGTTCTCGCACATTAAACGTCTCACCATGCAGAAAGAATGCAACTGTGGGATAATTAATGTAATACCACCTATCAATGGGATGGTTGAAGTGTGAATCAGATCGGATAGTTATAAATTTCCTATCGTTTGGATTCAATATCTTTGTTATGCGAAAACTGTTAGTCATGGGAATGGAGGCATCTTGTGGCAGAGCAAGGTCATGGTACACGGCAATGGTTTACATCGGCGTTTCGCGTGACTTCCTAAATGATCAGCTGTTTTACACATTCCGGCTGACAACAGCGAGTATTTCTGCGCAACTGGTGCAGCTGTGAATGCTTAAACAAAGATCTATCATATGAAACTACGGCATCAGGAGTAGTGCGCAATTCTTAAGTTTATCAAGACAGAAGGCGAAATCGCCTTTGAAGCGCGAAAGGATTTGTAAAACCATATCAGTTATGCACCGAAAAACAGTTCCGTTTAGCTTCTCAGTTGTGGTATCAAGGGTAAATCCAACTCAAATTGAATATGGTGGATGATGAGGGACAGCCTCATGAGCGTCTCAACGGACTCAATTTGAATGACACTTTAGGCCGCTATTTCCAAAAAGGATTGTCTGACGAGACATAAATTGTATTAAATTATAAATCGTGGGGATTTGATTGAGCTGCGTCATACTGTGGGTATAGCTGAAAAATATTCGTCCAAACTGAGCTGTTAAGCATTGTAGGTTCCACACACTCACGGCATGTCTACCGAAAATGACTCGCAGTGAAGATGATCAGTAACCGATTCGTTCAGCTGTAACAGCCTGCTGATGCCTAGCTACCATGCCACCCGAAGGAAGCACAAGGGCTGGGATACTGCCAAGTTGCCCAAGCTTAGACAGGGGAAATCGAAAGGCAGAGGTTGGGTTCGAACCACGGGCCTTTCGGTCAGTAAATTCACGCAATAAACACTTGAGCAATCTCGCCCCTAGCTACTAGGCAATTAGTGGTGCACCAAGATATCTGAGTCGGATAGTATGCAAAGCTCCATAAAGTCATCCTGTTTGCCATTATCTGGCATTTCATCACAATCTCTGATAGGTCCATACGACTACTTACGCTGATCGGAAGACCATTCTTCCGCTCAAAGACCGGTCACCTCTCTCTAAAACAGAAAGTTTTATGTGACTTTTTTGAAGTCGTAGTTGTTTATATATCTGATTGACGCTCATTACCAAGGTATAGACTGAAGCAATACAACTATGAATAAGTTGGTTCAGCCAAAGAATATTACAAGGTTTATTGTTGTAATCACTGAGTAAAACAAGTACTGGCCCACATGTATAAGCAATTAACAGGACGTGCAGTGAAAAACTAAATGAAACTATCAAGAATGGTAGAATATTATCACATGACAAATTCCTTGGGTATTATTCCAGACGTAGATGTATTACCAAAACTAGAGTCTGGGGTAGGAAACGGCAGACCGCTAGTGTTGGCACGGGATTAGATAGGCAATGTGCCAGGAAAGCATTACTTAGCGTTCGGAAGCTACACCTGATACACTCTCTCCTGAACATTGAGGACAGCGATTGAAAGCACTATGGTTTAAACCGATTCAAATTCACAAAATGCAGAACAGGATTGCGTCCTTTTAATGAATGAAAGACCAAAAATTATTTTGGAAAGTATAAACGGGAAACCAAGCTTTCCAAACCTAATACCACGGAACCGTTTATGTTATACTCTCTGCCGAGAAGAGCCAGTGTCCCCACAGTCAACAACATCCAGAGGGCCGAGTTGGAAATATGTCAGTCGGCAAATACATCTCCACCAATCTCACTGGTTCAGTTATCATCCCAAATAAAGTGCTTAGGTTGAGAAAAAGCTGTATTATTCGAGAAGAGTAGAATAGTTTGAATAAAGACCCGGATAGCACAATTCAAACAAAAAAGATAGACATGGAAATCATGTGAAAATGGCAAAGGGCCCTTGGGTGTTATTGGAGTCCACGATATGCGAGAGATCGCAAGTTCCAGTCATTTCTAGGGGTGCCGGTCTATTTGTTTGGATTACATGTACCCAAGTCCCTATCCCATGTTTCTACACTTGTAAGGACTTTAAGAGAAGCTGGGGTACCATTCGTCACCACGCTTATAGTGAGACCACGTGGCAGTCACGCAAATTCTTTTGTTGCATCTGCTATTGCGGCTGAATTCTAATTGCTTCCACACACGCCAGGAATCCGATCAGATGTCACCAAAAAGCTAGATACGGTTTACAGTTGAAAGAAACCCGCTAAAAGTCCAAAATACCCACACAAACCACATGTCACTTCACTTTTCTATTGCTGGGACACTTCGCTCATATGACAAAATTCTGACAAGTCAAAGAAGTGACACGTGAGCAGGAAATTGGGTGGGAATGGCTAGTCAGATAGGCAGATGATTCCACGATGCAACCTCACCTGAATTGACTCATACATGTAGGTAAGAGACTCTGCAATCAACGATCCGGCAACGTAAACACCGAAGCTGAAAACCACAGCAAAGTGTTCATCCACTAGATAACCCATAAAAATGGGACCTGAAAAAAGAAAGAGCGAAGAATTAGCTTGGTCTACGAACATAAAATGAGTTCTACACTGCACACAAATACTTTGAAGCGGCTTAACCCCGTGAAAACTGGCGTTCAGGATTGAAAATAAAGTAAACCATATGTGCTCAACCTTTGAACTCGATAGTACAATGCTTAGTAACAGCGAGGTATGGATGCAGCAACTCTAGTTTGTTTCCTAGGATAACATGCAGTTGCAGGCTCAAGCATATGTAAGCACCATTACCATTAACGACATCAATACACCACTAACGGATACTGGCATTTAACTGCCGTAAAATCAATGAGGCTTTGGTAAAAAGTTGAAAAAGGGAAAGGTGGGGAACTAGAATGGAGTCCTTAAATGAAAGCACAAAAATACGCTGCGCTGATCTTTGGGCGGCATTACAGTGAACATGTTTGAACATTATGCCGAATTAAGGTGCCATCAGCGGGATCAACCCAGTGCCTTGGCGGATCTCACGCGACATGAGCTCAGCACACAGCCACAGGTGAAATTTGGCTAGATGGCTCAGCTAGGAATTGACCGCAAGTGTGCCATTGGAATCGAATGCGCACCATGTCCTGGAGGGCTTTCAACCACTTGCAAGCAGAATCACGTAGGCCCCAGCCAGGAAGGCGCAACCGTCCTACAGCAACCAGCGTAATTGTGACTGATTTCATTCCAAGTTTCTGTGTCATGGCCTGTTCCCTCAAACCTTTCGACAACAATCGCTCGGAACAGAAAACAACACTTTCCTTGGTGGACGGTGGTTGGGTTCAATCTGCTGCTCTAACGATTCGGACTTGTTACCAAGTACCCCCAAACGCACCACCTATTCACGTACTCGCTGTAGCTAGCTAACTCTTGCTATACCACGGAGACAGCGGTGATCAAAAGATTGATGACTCCCAAGGTCCTCTGATCGGAGGGACCAGTTATCATGACCACAAAGCGAGACTGCTCTTACGGTTGCCTTGTACATACGACTTTCTAGATTCAGTGGAATTCGCCTCTGATGCCATAAATGATCGTCGCTCGCGCTTTGAGTATCCGCACCTCAACCCCACCCACTACAGTACAATCACGGTTTACGCAGCTGCCAAAATGCGTGAGCCGATCAACAAACTTAGGCTCTTCATTTGGAAGTTTCACAGGAGCCCAAGGGTATGAGAAGTCTTGAATACTTTAACAAGCCGAAACATGAGATCACTTCTGATATTGCGCGGGCAAATAAACGTCAAACAACAAAACGATGTCGCCTGCATAATCCAAGCCAACTAATACCTCTTCGAAAGTGAAACCAACACCTAGATCCATGGTCGTTTCAAGAATGCACTCTATGATAACATCAATGACAAAGTCGAAAAATGAGTGGTAAGGCCAGGACGAGGATGTGCTGAAACGGCTGGTTGAACACCCTAACCCGATTGGAGGTATGGAAATGCGGGGCACGAAGAATGTTTACGAAATTCAAGATCCCTTTCTGGCCAGGGACATTTAGAAGGGTGAATCTCTCCACAAAGCCGAAAGCTCCATTGAATTTGTGGGAAACCGAAAGTGTTGGTTGGCGGCACATAGGCTGCTGCTTGATACCCTCAAGCATGCGTTCCATATGTCGAAGACAGGTACCGCAATATTCAGGAAACCAGTTGCTATGTTATGACAGGCGTGAGAATCATACTTGTATGGTTGGAACAATTAGCTCAAATGCCTTTTTTGAAAAAAAAAACGGATATGAGAAACGATTGGCCCAAATTCTCTAGAATACGTTCGTGTTCTAAAATACCTATGAACAACTTGGTCACAGTGGAACCCAAAGATTTCCCTCCATCCGAGAGGGGAGGGTTGTTTGGCCCAGCAGCTCGATGGCCGAAAGAGATCAAAGTTTTATCAACTGATGAGAGATATAAACGAAAACCACGGCTCAAAATGAGCTGGTCGAACAAAAGAAATAGGCACAGGGGCAGAGGATCAACTCAAGTGTTGTTGAAAATATTCGGCACAGCGATCTGGACGCTGGTGTTTATTATATATTGGGTTTCCAGTACTGTCTTTGACGGACTCAATTACGGAGGGCCGTTTAGGTTCTGTTTTGCGGATTAGTTGGAACAACTTCCGTCCATTCCCAAATGCATCTCGTTTCCTAAAACTTCAGATTCCACCACGCATTTCTGCCCACACATAGGAAGTCTAAAATCTCGTCCAGTCAATTATCCAGCGGAAAAGTACTCCGAGTCCGAAGGCATAAATAGCTTCGGGTAATGGAGAGCATTCTTAGACGCAATGGCTGCTATGCACAAACAGAGGTCCCGGCGTCAGGTAGGACAGAACGAAAGTTAAAGGATAAAAATGAAGAAAGATGGGAGGTATCAGTAGTATCGTCCTGCTGGATGAAGTGAATAAAGCGACCCAACTGATGTCACCATGCGGTGGCCGACGTGGCATGAAGGTACATTTATTCGTGAAGTTCGTGGCCGTATATTGGCCGAGGTACTGCTAGGGCAGTCGGATACAGACAGCAGGACGGTCAGGATCTTTAGTCAATGGCGCTGGCTCAAAAGCCTGACCAAAAGGTGGCAATGGTAAGTGTGAGACTGTTTGAGTAGGCCAAATTTTGAGGATCAGATTACCACTTATTCCAAACCCAACCTGGAGGGTCAGGAGACTGTCCTTCAGACTTCTATCCATTGGCTAAACAGGTAAGGGGGATCTGCGGATGTTGAATGGGCATTTGCCAGTATGGCTAAACGCTACACAAACGGTCGCAGAACGCTGAAATCAAACCTCTCGCGCGTACGCGATGGTCTGCTTCACCCAATGTTTGAAGCTACACTGTTGCTGTAGGATAGCACGCAAGCCCGAATCGTGCGTCAAAGACTAGCGTTAGACTATCTCCATAACTCACCACCATAAGAGAAATTCAATTGAATTATTTGTACTTGTGCGGAAATGGTGAATAAGTAACGAGAATGCCCTCACACCGAAGTAGAAGTTGAGTGAAGAAAAGTTTAGGTCTGTTTTAATCATACGAAGAATGCATGGGGTGGCAGATGAAAGCGCAACCCAACCAAAGAATCTATTCAGGAGCTCAGCTATCTGATGAACCGGCTTGCTGACATGAAAAGATTTAGCTTTCAAGGCTGTGACAGAATACTCACATGGAGCTAATTTTCCTAGAGGTGGGAGGCGAAAAGCCTTCATCTAGAGAGCTGCATCAGTTTTTGCCACAGCACACCGTTCTTCGCTTAGTCAGTTACTTTGTCAGGCTGCACTGTTGACTACTTTCTCTTCACTCCCACAAAGTATATTCATATAAGGTCCTTAATA
>NW_008751664.1:1567400-1595144 GCF_000715545.1 Opisthorchis viverrini
TTTTATGCTGCGACCTGGGTTTCAGATGTCTTTTAGTTCCCTCGCAATTTCAGAGGTTGCACAAGTACATATGTTTTCAAAGTGCTATTCTATTTCCGTTATTTGGTTACCAGGAAGAAGGCTCCAAACAGTGGTTTCTTCATTGTCCTGCTCGATTGTGCCTGTATGGCGAGTAGAGGATTCCAGACGACTGATAACTCGCTATAAATGTAAGAACTATCCAAACAGGACCTCGAACTCTGTATCTCATCTGGTGGCTGTCAGGAAATCTAATAGTACCAAATCTCAAGGGAGCTTCTAAATTTGAAGCTGATTGCTGTGAAACAATAAAAAGTAGTCATTTTTACCTGTCTCTCACATTTGCAAAGCTGACTAATATAAAAGTCTCCTGTTCATATGCGAGAAGGTAATTCGCACATGACTTTGTAAACACACGAAAAACAACCAAGACAACTCATTCACACTGTACTCACCAGCTGCAACGTAGACCAAATAAATCAATAAAGGGTAGGCAAACGTATCAGTGGACGCCAGCCGTAAGAGTCCGGCAACTAACCGGTTCCTGCTCCAAGCGTGACCTACAAAACATCAGAAAAGTATCAAGCTATACGAAGCATAGCCAGAGAGGGGATGCATTAACTGTTCAAACTGAAAACGATCAAAAAGTGGCATGTCTAGGTGAATTCATGAACAATGTGGAACCCGCTCCGATTTTCCACAGAACATGAACGTACACTGTTGAATGTGTAGATTTGAACGTCTTTGGGTTGGTGCCGATTTGTAAGAATCTGATGTAACCACACTGAAATAGGAGCCGATAGGATGAACGAAATTGCGACGCAATAGGGATAGACGAAGCTTGGGTACGCGAACATGTCAACCAGTGTAGTTTACTAGAACAGGTCAAGCCTCCGACGCGAAACTCTAATGAGAGCAGGAAACGAAGGTTGCATGTACGGGCGTTCTACCTTGTAGAATATTTTTAAAGGGAGTGGACAAAAGTAGTCCACTGAAGAGAATTATCAAGTTCGAAATTGATGTATTTTTGAGGATAACTTAAGAATACCACCAGAATCGCTTTGACTCTGATCTAAGTTGTCTTCCACAGAGAGAGTACACAGCGTATCGAAGCAAAGAAACAACCGCGGATTCTAGCAGTACACGTGACCAACACTATCTTGACGAAGTAACAAGACACTGAACCGTTTCTTTTGCAAGATGTTCGCATAGCGAGCGTCTTTACATCAGATGGACTACACATACGAGTATGCAACATTGATATACCACCAACGTATTTGATATGCAATACAAGGTGATCAGCCTACTCACGAAAAAAGAAAAATAACTATCAATGGATAAACCATAAACATTATGTGCTAACAAGCATAACCAAATCTGTCTACGACTGGAGTCTGTGAGGTGAAAGAAACCAGAAATGATGCGCTTGTCGCATCCGTGAAAGTTTCGTTCCATCAGCACAACCGCAACCATGAAAAAAAAATCGTTCAGCTGTAACGCCCTTCCGGTGCCTAACTGCCATGCCACCCGAAGGTTGCACGGGGGCTGGGATACTGCCAGTTTGCTCAAGCCTGGACAGGGAAAGTCGAGAGGCGGAGGTTGAATTCGAACCACGGACCTTCCGGTCAGTAAATTCGCTCTCTACCTACTTGGGCCATCTCGCTGGAACCATGAGTTTGACGCACATAAGACAAACAAGCAAACTGGATTCGAGTCAGCAAACACATATCTTGCAATGAACTTGAGAACATGAAAAGGATGAATATAAAAAGCAGTGGTGACTGTCAGAAACCAGGATGGTAATTACAGCTTTGGCTGAGTCCTACTGAACAATGTTCCGGAAGTTAATCTGACTGATGCTGAGTTCTCCAGCCTTGGAGACAATACTGCTATTACCATATAAGATAAACGCTCGCAGACTCATATAGGCACTCTGAACGTAATCGACATCGACGTGCTTTCACTCAGCACACGGCTGGCTGGAACAAAAACTTGGACTATAGCCGAGTTTCTGAAACCCTAACCTAAGCAGCCGGATACACAGAGTGCGAAAAGACAACCCTTTGCACAGGCTGCGTCATTCTAGAGTCATGCATAATTATAAACGAAACCTTGTCTAAACGTAACACACTCATAAGGTTGCTTGCGGGATCAAACCAAAATCTCATGCCTGCAGAACAGCCAATCGGTGTGGTAAGTGAATTATTTTACCAGGGCAGTTGTGTAAGTTCCGGTGGACTGGATGGAGACGGGAATATACACACGAAGCGGCCAAGCCGATGGCAGCTTTTGCCATCCTCCGAAATCTGTGGCGCCAGGGTGACGTTGGTTTATCTGTCAAGGAGAATTTGCGCTACGGCAGTGCGATCCATACTACTTTATGGATCAGAAACAGGTTTACGCGCGGGGGGGCGCACGGAAGCTGTTGGTGCTTGACCATCGGTATCTCCGAAGCATTTGTCGGGTCTGGTGGGAAGGTCAGATTAGCAACACTGAGGTACACCAGGTAATTTTAGGATCAATGAACTCTCCCACCATGAATGAGTTACACACGCTTCATAGGTAATGCCGGCTGAGACAAGTACTCAGAATGCCAAAGGACTATTAACCTCGAAGAGCTCTTTCCGTCCAGTCCTGTGCTGGGCGGAAGAGCCGAGAGGTGGACAGTGTAGGACCTGGCAACGGAGAATGAAAACACTAACCAGTAAACGGAGTCAGGTCGACAACTACTGCCTCCCTGAATGGGGACCCCGGGACTCAACTCATTAATGGCTAATGACCCTGGCAGATATGGCTTCGTCAGTCAGTGGCGCTCGTTTAGGGGGGCTATCGTCTTCAATACGTAGCTTCCTAGTTTCCAAAACTACATGATTATACCATCTTTTCCAATGTTTGGCTATCTCCTTTCCTCTCGCATTTTCCGGTGACCGAAACTGGTACATGGTGTATGGTTGATAAACCTAAAATGACTGACCGACCATTAAATATAACTGCCAGACTTCAACCATTTGGCAGTGTTATTGAAAACTGGCCCAAGTGTTTTGTGGAAGAATGCTCTTCGTTTGTTTGAAATAAATTGACCTTTAAAAGCCTACTCAAATGTTACAGTCATCATCCAGAAGATATCGTGCGAATATGACAAATTATGTGCTCTAGTGTGAGGTCGAAATCCAGCAACAGCTATTGGCAACCTATCGGCCAAGGCTGAGACTGGGTACTGGATCGTCTCAGAAATAGATAGGCGGTGGAAATCAGCAGATATCCTTTTGTGAATAGGTTAGAGGGCGTAGAATCGGCAAACGTGTGGGTAGCGTTCCTAGATAAGCCGAGATGACACCAGGTGGCGTGCGGCTATACGTGAAATCTTCTGGGTCTAAGGTACAAAACCCACGCAGAGTAAGATCCGGTATCAAAGGGTCAGTTCCTGTAATCCAATACTGTTTGTCGCAGCTATCGTCGAACAGTCTTGGAATGATTTGGTGGTATAAACCTGACACAGAAAAGAACAGTCAACGGGAAACGTACGATGCAGATATTGCGAGAATAGTCTTGGAATCACGATAAGGCCAAATAAATACGACCACAGGACATAGAAGAGAGTTCGGATCTGTAGGAAGGCGAGGGAAAATTTAGCGTGAATATAAGTAGACATATAGTGTCAATTTACTCACTTCAGACCACGACAAAGATGGGTTGACGGAAGCAACTCACGTTGAACGTATGATCGCTGGTAACAAACAAACTTGGAATGAAAGGGAAATTCCAAGGTGGTGTTCCACTCACTAAAAATGGTTGAGTGATTTCGCGACGATTTCCGTTCACATCCTGAAGAACACAAAGAAAAAAGGAAGAACGATAAGGGATGAAAGAAGAGAAAGAATTTCAGAGCAGCGTAGTCAGTACCGACTGAGAGTACAGTATCACAGTAAGCTGAAAGCAAAGTCTGATGGTGATGCATCACCGGACAATACGACTCCGGCTGCTTTTTTACGTTAAAAACGTAACTCTTTAAAGTGCGTAACAAACAGAGTAAACCAATAACCTCAATCATAAATTGCAAGTAACGACGCAGAATCCGTTCAGCCGTAGCACCCTTCCGATGCCTAGCTGCCATGCCACCCGAAGGAAGCACGAGGGCTGGGATACTGCCAGGTTACCCAAGCCTAGACAAGCGGAGATCGGATTCGAACCACGGACCTTCCGGTCAGTAAATTCGCGCTCTAACAACTTGGGCTATCTCGCCCCCCCCCCAAGCAGAATGGTACCTTTCTCAAAGACAGAGTGTCGTTGCACGAGCTACATGGATTGGATAATAGCGCAGTGTCATACACTAATGTAAACTGACCTGTGCTACTACTTGAATCGTGTGAGCCGAGCCCGTTAACCAAATTGCTGGATTCCAAGGCAAAACGAACAATGGAATAGGAGGACTTAGATCGGGAACTGTCGCATTAGGAGGAATCCGTGCACGTGTTGCATTTCCAATTTTGACACCATCGATGCTAACAGACACGTATTCGACCGAATACGGTGACCAGACTAGGATCCTGAGAAACAGGGGAAAGGGGAAGACAATTAAAAAGCAATGCTGTGGAATGTAGGTAGCTCGGGTGCGCTGTTTGGTTGTTGGTCTGTTCGCCGAGCTTGGCAGTTGGATTGCAAACGTTTCATCATCATCATCATCATCACCTCGAGTATTGATGAAACGTTTGCAACCCAACTGCCAAGCTCGGCGAACAGACCAACAACCAAACAATTAAAAAAGATTTGAATCTTATGAGTTGTGGACCTAGGTTTGTAAACTCGTTCAGAGTTAAGCAGGCTCGTCATCGGGATATTTAATGTTCCTTCCCAAGAGCGCTCGTCATAGGACCGGATGAACTTCTCCACCTTAAGGGATGTCAAACAAGGTACAACATACCCAGAACCAGCTAAGTATATATGCAGAAATTAGTCATTCCAAATGACATTCTGCTATGGATCTCACTGAAGGACCACGTTGCTGGTGACTAAAACAGCACTCCTCGTGAAGCTGCGGTCCAGCTTTTAATTCTGCCGGAGCAGTCTACCAAATGGAGGGGCTAAGTAACCGCTTTCCCAGAGATAACCACTCTTGGGTGTAAGGCACATCAATATAGGGTATATCACGTACAGAAGGTTGTTAGGTAACCTAATGCTATTATTATAGATAACTGACCTTGACCATTAAGAAACCGGGAGAATTTGATGCGAAAGTGGATTCCAGAACAACTGACTGTTCTGCTAGATCGAACAACTTGCAAACTAATGAGGACCGTTGGACTTGGTTGAGAGCTGGTTTGCATCCGTGCTTAGTGGGAGGAGTCCGATGCTAGAGCAGTTTTAATCTTTGATCTTTCGTTGCAACTGCAATTAAAATAGCCCACTGTCTTCCTTTGAGCCTAACTGATATGGATGCAATGTATTGTTTCCAATGCTTTGCTTTTCAGTAGGTCGAAGAATTAGATTTTTTTCGAGTTATTGCAACATTACCATCGGCTACCAACAACTTGTTGGCCGCATAACCCATAACCATTACTATAGGAAAGGTAGTCGAACGCAGTTCCTATCGCCGAATGAACGAACTCAACGGTGCGACGAATGTGAACGAGAATGGCACAAAATTTCTTGAACAACATTTCAGTGTGAGTCAAATGAAGGCTGAGACATTAGAGAACATACACAACAGAAAAATTAAAAAGCAATCGTCCAGCTGTGGCACCTTTTCAGCGCTTAGCTAGCACGGTACTTGAAGGAAGCACGAGAACTGGGGTACTGCCACTTTCAGGAAAAGTCCATCAAAAAGCCAGAGTTGGGTTCGAAACACGGACCTGTCGGTTTCGCACCTGATCCAGTGAACTCTCTCGAATTTGTATGAATGACTTTTAAGGGTTGGAGGGAGAAATAACCGCTCCGACTAATGCGAAATGAAAAAAATGGGCGGTACACTGCTGATAAGACTGCCGTTTGCCGTATATGACCAGTGCCGATGGGCCTTTCAGACTTTGAAGATGACCGTATCGCAGTGGAAGTCTTGAAAAAGGTGAGTTAATGATGCTCTTTAACTGACGTTTCGATCACCCACCTTCGTCGGAAAAGTGTCAAACATACAGAAGGATAAACTGAGAACGACCATAAATGTTTATGTACATGGTGGACATATTATGGACTGATCTACGGATTATGGTCGTAGATAGATACAACTATGCGAAACACGCAATGCTGTTATGCCTGATAGAGGTTGATCCATCACTTTAACTGTTCTGGTCACCACCGGCATCAATATGGGGAATAGAGTAGCAGCACCCTTTCAACTGACAGCTGCTGTGCTTAGTCATAGCCTGGGCGCGAAAGCATTGCTCAAGTCTTGTTGTTAGGTTTTCACTATCATAGACTCCGTTGTAATATTCCTGATAAGCGCCACCTTTGGATGGTTCAGACGTCGAGTAAAAAGCAAGCTTAAATCCGCGCTGTTTAAAAAAAACATGTTCCAATCGATGCATGTATGATACACAAGCTCTGAAAGCATCTGAATAACTTGTTGTTTGGAAGCAATCAACTGGACTGACCTTCACATACCGAACAGAGAACACGAGGTACTGCGTGAACTTGTATATATACCAGTGGTGAATAAAGCCGTAGTTGGTAGGTTGAGCCTCTGGTTTTACAGATGTATTAAACAGATACTTAACCTCCTAGGGAAATGTGTGGAAGAACGAGCAGCTGTCTGCGTAGGGGGCAACGACTCCGTGTTACCAGGCCTGGTTACAAGAACGTAAGATCGACATTCTCTGTGACTAATTTACATCAAGCTTGGTTCTCTCTGGATGCACCGAAATACCTTCACTTGGTAAAAACCGGATCAGCCTGAAGGAGTAAATGAATCCGCACCAAATAAAATAATCCTGGCGAATGCACACCAATGCGACCACTTAGGTGGAAACATGGTCTCATGTACTGTGTGTAGTATAAACTGCGAAACACAAAAAGAAATGTGCCACACAATGCAGTAATGCACTTTCTAATGTGAAATACTTTCCCTTTTCGGTTCTCCCTTCGTACATGAGACTGGCTGTGACAGGAGACAACATCCGGTCGATTCCTTGAGGTAGACCTCTCACAGGGTGCATTACTTTACAGGATGTCATCCCACACTAGGATAACAAGCATTCGAATTTAAATTTGAGGATCATTTAGCGCCAGAAAGTAAAAGAATTTATCCATGGAAAACTCATGAATCGGTGATCCCAACTTTAGAAGACAACGAAGAGGAATCCCGCTTACCATAGGCTAGTTTCTTAATGCTTATCCAAGTGTATGACAATGGAATGCTAAGCAAAATATGAAATTTAGACACCATTATTGTTGCCTTACCAGATGTAAGCGATTCGTTGAATTTTCATCAATCTGACACCACATTGCACTGCTACGACTTGCACTTTTACCAGTAAGAGAGCTATATGCAATAAACCACTCGAATTACGAGTCTTCCAAACGATTTTTTGTGGATAAATCAGTTGTGATAGTATACTAATGCTTTTTGTCCTCAATAATCACCCATCTATCAAATTAACTGCGTCTGTGAATAACTCCGTGCGCGAATATCTAGCATTCGCGCACATTTGCGCAATATCTGTTGGTCATAATTTACGAAAAAACGATGGATGATTCCAGACAACCGACAAGTTTCCCAGATTCGAAGCACAACCCGAGGGAACCACAGTAATGTACTATAGGCTAGGAATTCCAACATCATCCACTCTTGTACAAGAAAGTATGCGACGGTTGTACGACATATGTATATATATCATCCATATATATCCCTATGTGTACATCATATGTATCCCTAAAAACAAGTGATAATCATTCAGTCGTGGCATACTTTTGGTGCATAGCTGCCGTCCACATCGAAGGAAGCGTGGGGGCTGAGATACTGGCAACTTACCCAATCCCAGACACAAGCGATCGGAAAGCTAGGGTCGCGTTCGAATCATAGATTTCCCAGTCGGCTTAACTGCTGACCAATCTCGAGCTCAGGCACTTAACTAGAGTGGAAAGAATGTGTCGCACTCAAGGTGATGATGACCAAACAAGCAGATATCCTGAGTAACTTCTCCCCATCAGGAAGCCTCCAGGAAGACAATGGTGGGATGAAGACATTTTCCCTGCTTCAATAAAACAAACCCTTAAAACGAAAGAAAACAACTTCTACTTCTTTGGGAAGTAAACCTACCAAGGACTGTTCTTGTCATTGACGCGGGTTTAGCGGTCGAATGCCAAGTTGAACAGCTGGGGTTACAAGCACTGCCGATATATAACTTCATCATATCAGTGGGTCCTCTTGGTTGGAGCCAGGATCGTGAATGGATACGTGCATGGTTGTATGTTGGAACATGTCAGAGTTTCGATACAGATTGAACTTGGCGGATGGAATACTGAACGGAGCAGTGCACATTCACCCAATATCTATTACGTTGATAATAAGTTACGTTGTTCTCATCTTAAATTTGTGACACATTATCTTGTCTAAATGAATCTTGTCAGAGGTTAGCTAGGTGAAAAGCTCAACTCAACCCCGCACTGATGATGTCACCTCGATTGGTGGTGAAACGTTTATAATTCAGCTGAAAAGCTCAGCGAACAGACCAACAACCGAGCACCCGATATACCTACATTTCGCAAGTGCCAGGTGAGAAGAAATTACTTGTTCGTAGTGACAGCAGCATCAGATAATTTCAGAGATCTGAACATATGGAGAACTCACTGAAGACGAAGTGGAGGCTTTTCTACAGACACCCAAAATTTTGCTTCAAACCTCAGGATACAGCAAACATCTCATTAAGCCGGTGCAGGGGACTGCAATGCGTCAAGGAAACATTCCGGTATCCGGTTGTGCTTTTACGGTCAAAGACTACATCTGACTAGTAAAATGATATAGTAGGTTAACATCAAAATGGTAAGTTTTTCAACTGTATTCATCTCGCCAGGTTAGATCTCAAGAAAATACGAAGAATGTTAAAGACTCATTTCCGGGTCCACTTGAATTAGCTTGCACCTAAGGAGATGAGTACAATCCACAATAAACAATTTACATAAGCTGATATTTGGTCGAGTGCTCTTTGAAGAGATGCACAAATGAAGAAATCCGGACGAACAGAACCAGTCCTCTTTCAAAAAGAAAACTACTCACAAGGTTGCTGAAAACTCTTCGACAGTCCACGATCGATTTCGCCCTTTTTGGGGCTCATCAGGTAGGCGCAGTCCCCGAGTTTCCGTCAACCTTATGTTCTGCTTGAACCCAAATTGGACTGTTTTCGAGAAACACGCTCATTTGCAAATCAATTTGGTTTTCAGGAGAGACTCAACTGAATATCCGCAGAATATCATAAATGAGAGATTCAGTTGAGTCTCTCGCGAAAACCAAATTGTTTTGCAAATGAGTGTATTTCTCGAGAACTAGTCCTCTTGCAGGAAGAGTGGGCTCTAAAAGGGACTCACTGGATGTGATTGAAAGAGGGCCATTTACCGGTGTAAAACAGGACCATCACGTAAATTCTGCGTCTGTTATTGCAAATCCAAGAGGCATAGAGAGGTCAATTCTCAACTACCATCAGTTCTTTAACAAGAGGTCGATGTGAATACCAACAAGCATGAGCTTACCGAATATGGTCTGATTGTTCAATTCGGTAGAAAGGTTCCTTGTGAGGGAGCAGAAAGTTAGCGTGTTTTGGATTAGTCACCAAGATGACTGGCCACTCCGCACTGGATATACTGGGGGAGAATCGTACGTCGATGAACGAGACCAGGTCGTGGTCTACAGCAACGATCCGATAGCTAAACAGGCCGGTGAGATGATAGTGTTGAATACCATTGGGACTTATCCAGGTAAGATAGTTACTACGACAGTTCTGATTCAATTGTGAATGAAATAGGCGAGTAATCTATTGTTTTAGTTCTTTAGAAATCCCACATCAACTTGCCACAGTTCCATATATACATACCCACTTTTTGCGACACGTGCCCTAAAGACTATTACCGTGCTTGGAGCACTGCATTAGTCCTAACAAGTGCTTGCTAATTTAACGATGGGTGTATACCCGCAAGTTTTCAAAAGAATCGGTGCAGTGTTCTGACTGACGGTATCAATACAACACATCACTACACAAAAAGAACCGAACCGGGCTTCTATGGGCGTTGGATTTGGTATTGCTAAGCCTGACCACTGAAGGTAGTTGAAACTAAGTGGTCGCACATACAGAGTGCACTCCTTGACCCCCACCTCAGTACAGTATTCAGCGTCAGTGGCGACGCTACGATATACTTTGTGCAACAAGCATCCATAAGCATCCAACACATTGCTCTACAAATCCAGTTGGAATATCATTAAAGTGTGAATTCAAGGGGAGTACTTACGATGGACGAAAAATGAGAATACATACATGGTATCAACGAACATGCCTGTGGTCCTTATATTCACAAAAATAATATGACTGCAACAATTTCCTAAAAACATATAACATAACATTCACCCGGTGCAACAGCAAGTTATAGATGTCCGCTTCGCTGTTTGTCTCAACTGACAGATATGGGTCCCCAAAAATGGAATCAATTCAAAGAGTGTACTATAGCTGTGGGTACGCTGAAGAGTGGACCAAACGGTTAGACTCCGTCTAAAAGGCAAGCTTTGTTCTACTCTGTAATCAATCACACAGAAAACAAGGTTCATGAGGATTTGTTGTGCCGCGTAGATGTTCTACAAGCAATGTGGTTGACCCAGTAAGACTGGAATTCAGTGCACTATATACACTAGTTCATGCTTAAGAAGTGAGGTTTACGTCATATAACTTGCGTTAGGGTAAGGATGCGGAAAACCATCAATAAATAGAGCAGTGTTTAGAATTGATGAGGTGGCATTTGCCGAGCTTGACAATTATTTTGAAAGTCAATTACTTTCACACCATATCCTCCCACTACTCGAATACCAGATTCATACACATGTACAACACCATAAAACATGTATCAACGTATACCGGTAGGGAAATTGTTCGACTCTGACGTTGATATTCAGTCCTTAGGTGGCTAATCTCGATACAATGACGATATTGAGTTCTTGTCGGTCCCGGATTTACCACAGGCCGTAGGTTTTTCATTGCCAGGACAGGTAGCAAGGCAACATTTAGAGGACGATGCAACTGAAGACAGTCTTTGGGCAGTAATAATCAAAAACGTGTAAAACGCCAGCATGTTGCACTGGTTTGGGTTCATTTACTCGGACCGTGTATTGCGCACGGCAAATTTTCCTCAGAAGCGCCTCTATCAAACTACCGATTTGATATTTTGTAACCGAATAGCTATACAAGCTACTGCGACATTGAGACCTCTTCGGATATTGTTCTCTGTTCAGCACCGATCAATGAAATGGTTCCTTTCATTTAAAATTCCAGTACCATAGACGGAAAGGAACTTATGAATGTTACCCAAAACAGTTCACACATGGCAAACACTAGAATCTGAAGACCATTTCATCGTGCATAACTGAATGGCGAGAGTACACAATCAGTGTAACCGTTTTGTAGTGCTTGTTCATTATTGTTTGATATTCAATTCATCAATGTTCAAAAGGACACTTGAAATTGTTCACTTTCCAAATGCTCTAGGCAAAGAATATTTTACTTTCGTGTCTAACAGTTTGTGACTGATTAGTTCGTGTTAGTCAGTAAGCAACTCCACACTGAAGAGCGTTTTTCCCTTGGTGAAGTGGACACTCTCAAGTGTCCTCTTGTACTTTCCAAAATGTCCTGTGAATAGTGAACAATAGAACGAGCGCTCCACAGCGTTTTTCATATTTTCAGTACCAACCTTTCGTCAAATGCGCGGACGGCGCTTTGACACCTGGCCAGGCACTGCTCAAATGTTTTATCAGTAGTGTGTGCCATTACATCATTGGAGCCCTAGCCTCATCGTCAGGAGAAAGCACCGCCAAGAAAATGATTCTGACTTATTTCAAGTGTGTTCCCCTGGTGGGGAACTGTATCCTAATGCTGCGTAAGCTACTACTAACGCCATGCTGAAAGATCGAGACTGTAGGGATCCGTACGAGTAGAGTACTAGTTCTTCACCGTAATCTGCAAAAAGCCAAGCGAATACAGTTGTATTGAAGAGGTGGCCGCTGTTTGGAGGCTGTGCAGTGCAGAGCCACAGGAGTGTGTTGGGAGATGGTCATCATAAGGAGGGACTGTCATGTGTGTCTGCAGTTGTTGGCATAAGCAGTGCACAGACTGCTTAAAAGGTTCAGCGTAGATGCCGCTTGCGACATAGATTCACCACCTAGTCTCCGTTTATTTTCGTTGGTTTGCTGATATGCTAATGCACGAAAAATCCTGGCTTGTGGACAAGTGCTTCGTTGACCATGACAGAGACTTGGAAACCGAGCGAGATAGCTGGGGAAATGTTTCTTTGTCTGATGCAGGTAAATGTTTACCACTGACCATATCCAAGCTCTAGGCACCAGATGGAGACGTAGGAAAGATGCAGAGAATGGCGAATTAATGAATATGGCGCATAGAATAAGTGATTGAGGGCGCACACAGAAAATAATGCTGGGTGATCGCCCTTCAGCGAGAACGATCCGGAAACCAAAGTTGTTTTCTCCAAAGGGAATTCGGTTTTCTTGACCCTCCGGAGTGTTAGGAAACAGGATAGTCCCGATCCTTGACGTAAGGTGTCGGGGTGAGCCGAGTGCAAACGAGCGAAGGTAATGAACAGAGCTGACTGCTTTTGAATGGTTTAATGGCTTCACATGTTCTGCTAACTTAGTGCAGGATTATCTTTGCATTTATCATTCCTACGTGACAATGCTTCATTTTTATTTTAGGCAATGGGATCTTCCGTCTTTTGAGCTTGTTAATTTATAATCAATTCCAAAGCTTTCGGTTCCCATCGAACGCAGATGGAATTCATCGTGAAAAAAAAACACGGACGACAGGCATGAAAAGATTTCTGTTTGTACTTGTAGTGCTGTGGTTTCGAACGAAGCGTCAACACTTCCAGATAATCCGACCGTATTTTTTATCTCTCAATGTTTCAAAGCCCGTAGTGTTGTTTTATGGATGAGTTAAAAAATCGTCCAGCTATAACACCCTTCCGCCATGCCACCCGAAGGAAGCACGAGGGCTGAGATAATGCCAGGTTGCACAAGCCTAGACAGGGGAAGTCGAGAGGCAGAGGTCGGGTTCGAACCACGGACCTTCCGGTCAGTAAATTCGTGTTCTAACCAGTTGAGCCATTTCGCCCCATGGATGAGTTAATTAGACATGTCCCCCAAGGGGCGAAGAGACGCTTGTTAGATAATTGGCCCTACTGCCCTTCCTCATCTTCCCGTTCCCACTTCCTTGTCGCACAGAAAGCTGGTAATGCTTGTGGGTAGAGCCAAGCCTAACGTAAAAAACCGAAAACCGAAAGAAAACCTGCCCGTTTTGCAGTCTCACACTTTTGTCACGTCCAACCCTCACACTGACGCTGGGTCTCACCTGAGTGGAAACCGCATGAACTGTTTCTAGCAAACTCCTTTATTAATCACTCTCATTTACTTCAGCCAACTCCTGCTGCTTGCTCACGAAGACTTACGGTTGGGAAAATGGATCAGGCTCTCTTAGTATACTCAAACCTCCAAGGCCAGAAGGCGTATCTTTAATTTTATGTGAATAGTATGCACCCGACATAGTACCTATCGTTCCCGAACATTCCGTTGTTCCTCTGCAATTTCGGGATTTCTTCTACATAGAAAGAGCCCCACGATCTTCCGATTCCTAAGAGAGATGAATCAACTGAATCAAAGGAAACGGAGCATACCGCAACCAGGTAGTTGCTGTTAAACACCGAACGCCGTGAACTCCTCAGCTGTCGCCAGTGCGTAGTTCACCGGAGACATGCTAAAACTTGTGGTTTCCTCATTTGAACGCGCTCGGTGAAACTGGCGCGGTCCTGTTGGACGGGTCTAAGTCTTTTGACCGGGACTAGCCATGAGCTCACACAGGTTGATACCTTCATGAAAGTAAGATCAAAAGCGGTACGCATCGGCGACACAATATCCAGCTCTCTGAATGCCGAATCTGACGCAGCTAAAAGTTTCGAACGTTCCCCGGCCATATCTTCACTTCATGTCAACTTTTTTCAGATCCTTAATTATGGATAATCGTTCATAGAATGGGAATCAGCGAATGACGTGAACTCCAAATCGTCTAAACTCAATCGTCAAACTTCTGTGTTTAACTGACTGCTGACCGATTCGGACAGTCATCTGACTTTTCGGCACAGGCAGACGAGATCATTATTTAAATCACACGGCTATTGGCGCATACGCACAATGCCATCTGACTAGTAGTCAATCCTCGCGGAAAATCTGATAACTAACAAGTCATGAGCTTGAATTTTGATGAGGTGCTGCGTCCGATATGTGACTGAATCTCAAAAAGTAACATGAATGCCTCCGTCCCTATCATGTAGGACGTTCCCCATAAGACCGTGTGTCAGCCGACCAGTTTACACAGCTGAGGCATTTCAATCCTAGAGTTTTGCGCTCAACTAGTTGTACACTCATAAAATCACCTGACTAATGGTGTATAGTCAGAATATAGTCTGCATAGTCATAATCTATGTGGAGAACTTGTATTTCTGATAACTAACCAAGCTCGAATAAAAACTCAAAAAAACTCAAAACATACTTTAAGAGGAAGGATCGGACAGGTTTTCATATTCTCCTTCAGCCCCATGCTCCGACATGCTACCAAAGGCACAGTTACGTATTGGCTATCGACCAAGCTCACTCACGATCACGGATAGTTTTAGCAACAGTGTTGGCGGTAACAGGTGTTAACAGTAAATATTTGATCAGTGGTGAACCTCATCGGAATTCGTTTCAGAAGAGCTTGGTAAACGATCGGTAGTCTTTTATTTGGGCAACGTTTCGCCTTTGACACAAAAGCTTCATCAGGCCAATTGAGCAGGTCACCAAATTGGTCAGGTTATAAGACAGACGGGGAACCAAACTGTCATCATCAGTCCTCTTCAGATTATCACACTAGATCAGTGTTCAGTGTCAATTAACGGCCCTTGTCGATCAGTGTGGTTGACAAAATCTTGCTTTGATGGAGTGAAGGAGTTCCAAGTAAATTCTGATCGAGTCTGGTTCGTTTTTTCGTCGGTAAGGATGGGCTGAAACAGCCACTGGCAGAACTTGAATGTGATTCCTGGTTGACAGTTTCCTCAGGGGGAATTTCATGCCACAGAAATCGTCTCTACTATTAAAGGAGTAATGCTTTTAGAATTAGTGGCTCTGAAATAAAACAATTATCTCCAATCCCCAGGCTGACGATTCACAACTCCCCAGTTATACCCCAGCTTAAACATTATGTTTTCCCTAATACTAATAAGGAAACAACTTTTAAGAACGCAGAATACTTTTCTGTGCTGAGCATCAAGGGAAGGTCCATCCTCCATCCTCGTTCTGGACTGCGTGGAAGTGTTACGACCACACACTAAACATACCACTTCGGCTTCCGCTTTACGGTTATAAATTCACTGGAGCCGCGTGTTTTGGAATCCGATACGTCGCTGTGAGGAAATTACCCATAACCTCAGGCAACTCAGTCACAAAATGACCTAGTGCCACTACAATCCGTGTCGAATCTCTGCACGATGCAAGGATCAAAGATGGTTACTTACTAGCGATTATCCCGCCAATCACCGAGCTCCAATTCCAGGAATCCTTGTGGTTGTAAGCCGTACATCTTCGGGACCCATCCCAGGAGGGTGTGCAGGTGACCACAGAAGTACGCATATGCAGAAGAGCTGATGGATTAGAGAAAACCAAACATGCTTACCGTAATCAGTAGAAAAATTACATTTGAAAAAGAATGACGGTGTTGATCAATATCAAGCATGGCTAAAACGAATTTCATTTAATTGACTAAGCGTATAAAGCGCGGTCAATGGGTCAGTTTTCCAGCTACAAATCACCAATCAAAGGTGCTTTGATTCCAGTTGCTACAGTTTTGGTGGGCGGAAAATGGGAGGGCATAGGAGATATAACCAAGCATTGATGGCCATAGCATGATCAGTTAGTTCAGGAAACTGGCAGCTACGCATCGGAGATATCTTTGATGCGAAGGCACCAATGATTAAGTAGTTGGTCCAGGTTCGCCAGTGTCACCAGTCATTGATAAGTCAATGCCCGGGGTCCCCATCGAGGGAAGAAAAAGTTGTCGACCATACTTAGATTAATGGCTAGTATTCTCGTACTTCGTCAACGTATAATAGACTGTCAATCGCGGTCGCTTCCACTCACACGGGGCCGCGAAAAAGTGCACAGAAGAGAAACTCAGTTGCAATTAAAATTGCTTTTAGCGGGGGATTCAAGGAGATTTCTTGTTTATGAGTTTTCAGCAGCAAGTAGAATAGTGTTATCTGAAAAAAACATTGCGATATCAAGGATATCGTGTCATCTGAAACATGAGGTGGCACTTGTGCAGCACATTCAGTTGGAGGGTGCCCCGAATGAGAGATTCAGTCTAGTCACTCGTCAACAAAAGTTAATCGCAAATGAGTGCATTTCATCAATCGCATACAATTGGGTGTTCAGATAAAACATAAGGCCGATAAAAACTCGGACTACGATTACCTGATCAGACCCACGAAAGACGAAACCCGTAGTGGGCTACCGGAGCATCTTTGTGGGCAGTGTGTCACGTCAATAAAAGTACCGACGATCCAAAGGTCACAAACTGGAGGGTAAAAACTACAGAGAGTCATGTTTTCACAAGTCTAGTGCTCGAAAAGAAATCAAACAACTCGTAGGCTAACACAGTCACGAAAATCTGTCACAAACTATTTTACATTCGACCGACACGCGAAGACGAAAGGACCAACGCCATACATGGCATTAGTGCCAGAAATAATGCATGACAATGAACGAAGAACCTACCATCATGGGGAAAAACGACAATGCTTACCCAATTATGGAACGCAGTGCAAAAGGAGACACGATGGTCGACGTAGGATAATGGCCGAACCAAAAAGTCAGATTGCTGGATTGAGTGGTCTTGACATATTCCCGGATGTCTTCTTCCGTCTCCTAAGTACATACAAACAAATCAGGAACAGCTCAAAAGCACACAAATCGAATTTATATTTCCAAACATAAGCTCCATCCAATTTAAACACCACGATACGCATCAACACTCTCAATTTTTAGACTTCTAGCAAAATTTGAGGGACATAACACTGCCAATATCCAAAATTGGGCACAAGCAAGCCGAAAAACATACCGGGGCAATGTGGCCGAAAAAATTCAGCGGTCTCATCAGTCCAGGATCAGGACATGCATCGAGCGCAATGAATGAATACTTTCCAAAGGGTAGTCCAAGGTTGAATGAATACGAGTTCGAGAGTCGGTGACCTTGCACCCCATGTGTTCTGCCAAAAAACGAGGAGTCAACGCCAGACTTAGAGACTCGTACATGAGCAATGGTTCAACATGCTGCGGTGAGAACACTTACCGATAAAAACCACTAACCTACAGGACAGATAACAGTTGCGACTTTAAGCAACTGGTTGTTGAAACAAGTACACTTAGTTATAAAGCAGACTTCAGGTAGATGAATTGCATTCGGAAAACAACTGCAAACACCATATCTATTGTGCGCCTCATCCTGTAGATGAAACTGAGGAGTAGATCTGAATCATCTGATACCCCCATGGTCGGACTGCAGCTGGAAGGCGAGTGTGCAATCTGAACATTAGACTAGGAGTGCTCGGGATCTGCATATGACCTGGATCCCTTATTTTTTTGACAGTGATAGCTAGATGGCATCACATGCGTATGCTTAGCCCGATTACTGCGACAAATGCGAAACCTAACCGGAATACCAATAAGCTCATTTACTTTGACAATACTTTGGTGGTGTAGAAAGTTGGTCAGTTGTATTGTATTGATGAGCATTTCTTTTGCTGATAATATGTGGCCGGTATGGCATGCTAAGCGATAAACAGATGTCTGTAAACAAAAACGTGCCAGATTGTTTACACAAACGTGCCAAGTACAACTGATAGTTCTACAAGCAAATACCATCGTGAAGTCAACACTTAATTATTACTGTAGAGTAGCATATCAATATCATGCAGTTCTTGATGTCGGCAAGGGTGAATGTTACCGGTGTTACCCCACCTAAATTTACCTCCTTGTCGTGGTGGACGGGCTCGTGTGCTGCAGTTATCCTGCGGGATATACTGGTTAGAACTGTTCCTAGGGGTTCAATCCTACCAGGAAGCGAAAAGGGGAACAGTCAGACTATGAGCTGCGAGGCCTCGTACTACGAGTAACCGTGCTACATGGTTTTTCGGAAAGTCGTACTGTCCTCTGCGATAGGAGTGTGAAGGCAGTAAGGTGTTTCTCACAGCTGATCAATATTTATCGAAGCAACGATTGTGCTTTCCTCTGACGAAGAACAGATTTAAAAACCGCGCAATCCGATCGCCCAACGATTGACCGTGACTGCCGGTGCATTATAGAAATAATTTCAAGACCGAAAAGTCCGGTGCTGCTCAAAGGGAACCTCCTGTACGCAGCTGCACTCGGAGTGAGATAATAATTCCTTACACCTGCACCCTCGGTTTAAGTAAATCACATTCAGCCCAGCAGGTCAGATTATTGTAATCAGCTACGGGAAGGGTCCCCAAAGAAAGCCCTACTGTCCGCTGCCTCGCGGTTTGGACCTTCAAGTCAGAGGCTAGGGGCGGGGTCCCCGAACAAAAACTACATCCACCCACTGACTCGTGGATAAGACTTTTGAGTCAAAGGTTCAGGGTGAGATACCTCAACTAAACCCCTTCTTAGGATTGGACAACCAGGAAATATAATTTCCCCTTGCAGCTCTTCGGTCAACGGTTTACCCACCACATTCCCATTGAACGCTGCAATACGACCAACCCATCTGTCAGTCCCTAACCATCGTTCCGTGTCTAAACCGTTGCCCAGAAAAATTAACCAAAATAATCAATTACTAATCCCGAAAGATGTAATCCATGCTGAAACTTTCGATGTCCATACTTTAAGTCAAATTGGACAACAAGCATCTATTGAGATTGATTGGAGGTTGAATGGAAGCAAGTTATAAAAAAGCTATGCTCTCAGCTTTCAGAACTACTTGTCCAAACCATCTGACCCGGCGAAGTGAACATACGGTACCGTCGAAATCATCAGATCTTATTGCTGCCAGAGATGCCATACCAGCAGCTAGCAACTATGATGGCGGACGCAGATCCCTCAAAGATCGGATATTCAGCACTTGAAAAATGACAGATAACTTTTCTCGATTTCGAAGGCTTTCGCTGCAGGTAACGATCACGCCCTATTTCAGCTGATACGATCAACCGGTCAAGAGAAGTCAGGTGTCAGTAAAATAATATGCGAAAAAGAAGGAACGGTAATTCGCTCCCTCAATCATCGTCTTGAGCGATGAGCTGAGCGCTTCAAAAAACAGTTCAGCCGGTCTCCTTCAACACAACTTCTGGAAGAATCAAGCGGGTCTAAACTGAGAAACGACACTAGCGCGCCATCAAAAACAGAAATCCAACGTGACAAGGCAACTTTCCCGGATGTACCCTGCACTCTTCAAAGAAGACAATGGGGTCGTGGTAGGCAGTTTGACATCCATACTGCACAGGATTTAGAAGGAAGATGTCGAATGGAGCTCCTCGACAGTCATCCCAGTCTTCAAAGAAGGTGACAGAACGTTATGCGTGGGTTGATCGATTATCGAGACAAATTCGTGAGAATCAACTTGGGTTCCACCCTAGTCGAGGATGCATCGATCATATCTTTACCTCGAGACAAAGTCCTGAACAACGCCACTCCTGTAAATGTCCCATGTTGATTGTTTTTCTTTGTCTAAAAGCTCCTTCTGACTCTGTCGATGGTCAGAAACTTTGGAGGTGTCTGGGGATTAAAGGTGTCCTTCTCAAAGTTATATTCAACATGAGGGCATTGTATTCGACCTCCTGTGGGCGCATACGAGTATACGGCAGGCTTCCGCTTGAGTTCACCACGTCCAGTGGTGTAGAAAAAGCTGCCCTTTCTCACCTTTCCTCAACTCTGTTATTCACGTGATTTGTGAAATTCTTATGCATACATCTGAAACCTCGGGGGTCGGAATGCTCCCGGGATGTTTACTCACATTGAGTATGTGAACGATATAGCTCTCCTTGGTTCATATCCTTCTAAAATACAAACGGTTTTAAATAACCGCACGGTTTGTTATGCGCTTCACACCTGCAAAGTGTAAAATACAGCTACAAGAGTGGGTGGGATCATGCTTGCAGGTGAGCCGATCGACGTGGTAGATAAATTTGTTTACCTGGAGAGTTGAATAAGTTCCAGTGAACTGGCTGGAGATAAGATTTCTCCCCGATTCGGGAAGGCCAGGGCAGCTTTTGCCAACCTCCGACACCTATGGCACCGACGTCACATCAGGTTGTTTGTCAAGAGAAGAGTTTACACTATGGCAATGCGATGCATAATGTCTTGAGGATTAGAGTAGTAGCCTTTATGCTAGGGTACGCCAGATGGTTTTAGGAAGGAGGTCTCCCGCGATAGATAAATTACTCACGCTTCCTAAGTTACACATGTACTCCGCACGTCACAAGACTGTCTGTCTCGCAGGGCTCTTTTCGTTCAGCCCTGTGCGAGTGAAAGCGATCAAGAGGTGGATAGTGTATAAACTGGCAACAAAGTATGAAAACACTAACCAGTAAACGAAGTCGGGTCGACAACTGCCACTAGTATGAAAACACTAACCAGTAAACGAAGTTGGGTCGACAACTGCCACCTCCCTGGATGAGGACTCCGGGGCTCAACTTACTACTGGTTAATGATACTGGCAAAAGTTCCCCAATCGCGCAGTCAGTGGCAATCGTGTATCAAAGCTATCGCCTTCAATGAACAGCCGCCCTGTTCCCTAACTAATGAAACATGCCATCACCTCCCACACTTCCTCATTTTCCTGTGAATGAAGTTGTAGTAGCTGGAATCAAAGTCCCTATGATACACGGTTTATAGCTGGTAAACTGAATTGCTTGATTGACTACCAGGGTTGCGGGAAAGACTTGGCGTTTATAGGATCAACAAAGGGCCATCAATCTGGACTAATTCTCGAGGTGAAGTTTGAGGTATTCCACAATGAAGACCCATTTCTGAGCGATCCCGAAGTAGTTGACTCAAGATTAAACTGATGGTGAGCGCCCTGACAGAATTCCTGCTTGGGGTAAATAACCATGAAAGTCACAATCATTTGAGGTTAAACCTTGGCCTGTGAGCATCAAGCCAGATTGCTACGGGTTGGAGGCTACGTCGACCACATTTTCACCCTACATCAATTGTTAGGACGCCGTGTTTATAGACAACCTACAATCCCGATGTTCCTTGACTTCAAGGGTGTGTTGGATTCTTTCGAACGGATAGTGTCAGTGTTGATGTCCCGGAAGTTCATGAAAATAATCCGGTTCTTATATTCACATACTTCGGGGTGTATAAGAGTATATAGACCAAAGACTCCCACAAAAGTGATGTCCAGCAAAGATGTCCACTCTCTCCGTTGTTGCTCAATATCGTCATTGATAAACTGATGAGACGGACGCTGGAAGGTGTTCAAGATGTTGCTGGAGGATGTGAGGACCTTGTCGGTCTGGAGTACATACAGAACATCGTCCTCATATGTGAAGACGAAACTCTGTTGAATAAAATGAACACCATCATATCATCTTTCAGCAAGCGCCTTGCACCTACAAAGTGTAAAGTTATGCTTCAAAACGTGCACCCTCTGAGAATTCCCATTGCAATTCAGGAAGCACCGGAAGTTTTGCACGCCTCAGTAGTTGTATCAGCTCCAAAGGAAGTGCTTGATGAAATCAGTGCACGCATCTCAAAGGCCCTAAACACGCTTGCCAGTTTGCATCAATTGTGGCATAAAAAGGCATATCACTGGGTCTTAAGGACTGTGTGCACCAGGTTACAATAAGGGCTACACTGCTGCATGGTTGTGAGACGGTCTCTACGGACAGACCCAGACCTTCAGGTTTTTAGCCCTAAATACCTCAAAAGCGTTGCTGGTATTGAATGGCATCGACGAGTGTGTAACGAGATAATTAGATAACGGGTACTTGGTTACGCAGTTGACATTTCAGTTGCGGAAAGCACCCGGTACCACCAGCTGTGGTGAACCGGCCATGCGCTACGCACGCCGAAACACCGTCTACCGACACGAGTGCTGTGCTCCGTAACTCCTTCGGAGTGACACAAGATTCGAGATGCACGTGTGACTTGGCACGAGGGCGAGAACGAGATTACGAACAGTTTTGCCGTTTTTAGTGTGGCCAGCCTTCCTGGATGAGGTTTCTACAACATTCATGCACCTGACTAAAGACACTGCAAGGAATGGCGGCTAATCAGTGTTCGTGGCATCTTTGCTGTCAGTTTCTTTCCAGGTTGTCCGGTTGAGCACCTGCACCTCAGAATTTTTTGGTAACACTAGGACCCTCCCCATCATCGTTTTTCATCAGATTTTAAATATAATTAAACATTGTGGCTGCATGAGAGTGAAACATCAGCGTTGACACTGATGCTGCTTGACAAGGCAAGGTCTAAGTTCAACGATTTGTTTTGAAGTTGACTTGCTAACATTCTAAGTTGTCCAAATTCCAATTCGACAGTTATGGTTGACAAGGGTATTCCACTAGCTGTTTATGGTTAAAATAATCCTTGGAAGTCGTAAGCAAGCGACTCTGACAACAGGCAAACAAGGAAACCCTTACAAAAGACCACTTACCGGAAATAGTTAGTTTGCGCATTCCCACTAGGGACGTTGAAAGCATCTGAAAGTATAAAAACACAAAGTTGCCTACCATGGTTTCCGCGAATGTCCAACAGGCGGGTGAAATTTAATACGTTGGTTTCTCTAAGAATAGTGCTATAGATCTCCCACTCAGTTGACAGCTGCGTAGATGAGTGTTTGTCTTTAGATTTCGCGTCTACCAAGTCGCCTGGTAAACGATTAGTAATGTTCTTGAAAGGTTACGGTTCCTCACCAGATATCAAGAGCAGATAGGGTCGTATCACCTTGACATTCCGACGAAGAAAAGCTTCGAGATCTTCTATACGAGAGGCCTCGTCATAAACACTTATATGAATATCGGAAAGCTAAACTTGGTTATAGTTACATATGTTGGAACATGCCTGGACGAACCAAAACAAATTAGTAAATGCGTCGGAAATGGGTGTTTCACAACACACTGCAACACGCGGTGGATGTGATCGACTGTCAAAGCCATGCTGGTATGTGTTCAAGCGCACAAAAATGGACAAAAGCGCTAGAGCAAAAACGCAAACCAAACAAAAATTTCGCTTCATGCTGGTTGCGGTTTTCCGTTTTCGATGAAAAACACCTGCAGAAGTGCACGTCAAGACCTAGAACTGCCGTATTGAAGTCTGCAAATATAAAGAAATGGACACAGGAAATTAGTGGCCAGCTGCAGCAAGCGAACTGTATGAAGTCATCACCATAATTACCATCATCTGCACCCGTAAAAACCGCTTACTTATCGTAGAGTGATTATAGATTCCATAGTTTCCTCAAGCGATGATTGTGGAATAGATAGATGATGTGGAATGGACAGCTACGCACAGGAGGCGGTAGCTGATTTAATTGATGCGTGAATACCGGGATGTCGGTGAACTTTTCCTCGGGGGTATTGAGAGGGGAAGCCATGCACTGAAGGCAACAGCTTGGACGCATTGCCTTCCCAGTGACCGTGCTCAAACTGACTGGTCGATCAACGATTAGGCCATTTTGTCAACAGTCCTGTGGAAAGGCCAAGTGACGGCTTTATTCCATGCGGAAAAACGCCTAATCGAGTGGAAATAGCAGCAGGCACTGGGGCCAAAACGGTCACCAGGTGGAGCAGTATCAGCGAGTGACACCCATCAGGCCCTGAGACCTTCTGTTTGTTCAAAAGTTGCAAGGCGTGAATGACTTTGGGACAAATCGTTGACACAATCAAAATTGTCTGAAAGAGACTCCACGTTGCATCAATACCCCATGCTATATCCTATAAAGTCTGTTCGACAGCCCTGATCATACCAGGAAATTTGGTTCATCAAATATTGAGTATCAAGGTCTCCACTGTCCGAAGGCATCCGGCTGGCCACGTATCCGGCATCAGCTTCAGGTGTTCACTGAATGCCATCGCTTCTCGGTACTCCGGGTAATGTGTAATATCATCGACCGCACTGAATAGCAGGTCCAGGCATGACTCCCACTGCCCAAAGGAGAAACGAAAAAATCATTCAGCGGTAGCATCCTTTCGGTGCCTGGCTGCCATGCCACCCGAAGTGAGCGCTAGGACTGAGATGCTGCTAGGTTGCCAGACAGGGGAAGTCGAGAGGCAGAGGTCCGGTCCGAACCGCGGACCTACCGGTCAGTAAATTCGCGCTCTGACTACAGAGCTATTTCATCCGTTGACGAACGCGCCGAACAATTCGATTTTCCGCGACAAGAATAAGGCCCCAAATATTCAAGACGTGCAGTAGCATCATCACGTGCGTTCCAACAGGTATTTCATTTACTTGTGGAGGTAGCCTCACGTTAAGAACGAGGCATAACGCGACAGATGCTTGGTATCTTCGTGAATGTTGTTTGATGGCTGACTTTTGACTTTGAGGGTCATTCAGTGGAGAATCATGCTCGCCATCAAAGTTTGTCTGTTGCGAAGCACTTGGAAAAAACCGGGGTCATTATTTCTAACAGCATCGAGTACGGGTTTATCGTGTACAGATGCACGTGAAAGCAGACTGCACGACAAGTGTTAGTGAGCCTCGTTTTATGCATTATGAACAATTAGTTCTAGGTGGGCGAAGTTTGATTTCAGTTCATCGGGACTGAGGTTAGTTATTAGTAAATTCAACATACAACACAGAAGCAACTCGCATCGCCTTCCCCATGTAGCAGCATGTCAACTGCCAGGTGAAATTAAATCAAACAGTTCATGTCGTCGCACCCACCAGATACCGCGCAGGCCATCCCTGCTGGATTTCGTTATCACCAGCGAAAAACACTTTGTTGATCAAGTGTTAATTAAGGCCCCACTGGGACATAGTGATCACTGTGTTTTGACCTTTGATTGCATCTGCTCCTGGGTCGGGAATCTGGAACCTCAAGCGTGGATTCGAAACTTCTGTCATGCAAACTTCTCAGGAATGCATATCTTCCTTGACTAGCTTCAGCGGAGGAAGCATACAGGACCATTGTCCCAAAGAAAACAGCACATGGTCGAATGGACCAGAAGCTGCCGAAGATTTGGCGTAAGGACCCCGGTGTGAATATGCCAATCAACTACTCCGGACGCAAGAAGGACGTAACCTCCACTGAGAGAGTTTAACAAGCTTCTACGAAGATGGCTACCGGCCTCAAGTCCGCTGATTAGGGAATGCGTCTCGGGGTGCTTGACCTACTTCCCTTTTAGTATCGCTACGTCCGAGAAGACCTAGTATTTACTTATGCTTTGGTTGAACAAGTTTTGACCAACAAGTTCTTTGCCGTTGACTCAACTAATACACGGTGGGGGTTGGTAACAAGATTTTCAGGCTGTGCACACTTTTATTAGGCAATAATTTTGTAATCTCGGGTAGTTAATGCGGGGAATAATCTCCCTCCGACGGTTGTTAATGCTTTTCCATATCAGTCCTCGAGGTGACAGGCTTACTGCCCCACACTAAGTTAAAGAAGGGTGCTAGACCTTCTTCGCCTATGCCTTTCAGGCGAATGGAAACCGCTGAACGGCAACAGCAAACCCGACCCGGGATGCCTGGATGAAAGCAACTCGAAAAAATTTCCGCTGGCTTTTTTCGTGGCCTTTTTTGAAACGATTTGCGGCCGGACGAGGCTAATGATTGCAACCACGAATTTGTCGAGGATATTTGTCGGCTAACTGACTGTCTCCCCGAGTTATCGCTCTGATTACCTCAGCTCATGGCATGCGTATTATAACCGAACGCCGCAGATAATTACAAATCGCGTCGTTCTTACGACAACATGCTGCATAGTCAAAAATTAACAAGATTAGTGCAGAAATATAAATGTATTAGTGCTATCATTACACCATCATAGATTTTCTTCGATGCGCTGCAAGGCGGCCCTCTCGCGTCGCAGCTTCCGGTTTCCAGGGGTTTGATCAAAGGCTCCCTTGAACCAAGACTGAATTGATTTCTTAATGAAATCCACTGTGACACTCGAGTGTGGCCACAGAGTACATTGCATCTGAAGTGACAAGGGATCCATGGATCCCAAGGCTTATGAGTTCGTATTTGCTTATTCTAAAATACTTCGTTCTCAAGGATGACTCGGACATTGACTGTATAGCCCTTGGGAGGTTTCCGGAACTAATTTTACAAGAACTGGACTTGCTTATAATCATGTCTGAGTGTAACCTCTTGGCCTTGGTGCTTCGGCACCCAGCTGCAGCTATATTTCTTTACTGCCGGTCAACAGCTGGTAGTGACTTTGCTTCTTCAGATCTTTGCAGGCACCACACATACAGAGGAATTGAACTGTGGAATTTTCCTATGATGTTGGAGGATACTCGTCGACAACTTAGGACGTTCAACACACCCTTAAATTGTGCAGAAGCCACACTAGAGAGCATCGCCACCCCGCTTCAACCCCCTAGCAGCACGACTCGGTTATTAGTCGGTTATATGCGATCAACGTCGGTTATTTAACCGAGCAATAACCGGGAAACACGGTTTTTTGACGGTTATTTAACCGAGCAATAACCGGAAAACACGGTTATCCGACGGTTACGTTGGTGCAAATAACCACCACCACATGTTAACCGTCGTGTAACAGGAAAACTCGGTTATTTTGGACTGCGTGTGCTGCTAGGGCCAACGTGGGACATGTGGCACATGGATTCGAACTACGCATCCTTACGGAGTATCCGAAGAGTATATACTAGGAAGGTCAGTTTTCGCACGCTTTGAGAGTAGAATCCGAACATACGATTGGTCCAGGTTCATTCGCCCAACTAAAGTTCCCACCAATGGGACCTCGTAGCTGGTCGGTGGTGTGGGTCAAGCTTCTGTACTGTGATTGGCCCGTGCGCTAGGCCACAGTACGAATCTGCGTTCTAATCTTCCAACAACATATCCATCACCCAATTGCGTTGCAACAAAACTTCTTATGGTTTCTGCCCTGTGATTAAACTCTCCACTGTCTCGAACATCGAAAGCTCATCCACAGTATTTGCACAAGTGTATTAGATATATTGTTTTCACGCCTCCTTGAAGGACAGTGACTACAAGGGCATGTTTGCCCCGGAAAACGAAGGCCATAACATCGAGGTTCTAGACTGAATGCTCGTAATATTTTTCTACCCAGATGGAAGGCCCATTAGTATACGTGCTAAAAGCGGTGGTCAGTCCCCTTTCATGATCACGGATTCACGGATTGATACACAGGATCGAGGCTTTTGCCCAAGTTTCCCGGGTCGGTTTTGTTCTTGTCGGGCAGTGGCTGTCGTTCACCTGAAAGGCACAAGTGAAAAAAGGGTGTAGCACTGCTCTTTATGTTCTCAGCAGTATGCTCGCCAGCGCGAGGATTCGCA
>NW_008751664.1:1598207-1600776 GCF_000715545.1 Opisthorchis viverrini
CTTTTTTGGCTGCAGTCGCTCTTCTTCCGTGTTTGTGTGCACACCCGATCCGCCAGCGATCAGCGTGGACAACTGGATGTACGAGGGATTTCCCGGATGGCTGTGGTCATGTTTGTGGCTTTGGGTGTCGGGGTACTGGGCGACGGTTGGGTCCACAAGCAGGGATGCAGCTTTTGACGGAGTGGAGCTAGAGATTGGCTTCGCTCCTTGTCCCCGCACATCTGACTCAGTCCAGTTCAGGGGCTGTGACTTTGTTGACGAGTGCGCGGCTGCAGCTGTGCCCTCTGATACGGAGATAAGCGTTGATAGCTCCACGTAGTTTGGGCGCTGCTTGCATGTGGGATTTGTCTCCTCCAGGGCGTCCCTGCCTTTGGTGGGCGAGAGGCCTGTGGTGGTCGAATAAAAACTGCTGTCCGGAGAACCAGCTGGTTTCGTCGGCCTGCTTTCGGTGCACAGATTATGCTTTCGTCGGCCTGCTTTCGGGAGCACATTTTATGTCCCACCCTTCCCGCACAACCTTGAGTTTGCTTTGATGTCACCAGATGGCCATACTGCTTCTTAGCAGCTAGATGCTCTTTTCATTAGACTCTTTGCGGATTGAATTAAAATCACGTAAAAATGTTTCATTTTTCTATGTGTGCTCAAACCAAAAAAGCTTATCTGCCCTAATTTTGCAGAAATTTGTTTGATCAATATCCCTTCTCAATTGCTGGCACGCAACACCTTGGGGTTATGTACAGCTTCCGATGTGTTTGTTGACAATTTGGTTGTTGTCCAACTTTCATCCTTCACTGCGTTTGAGAAGGCGATAAAACAATACATGAAGGATAATTATGGTGTATTTGCGCGTGCGGTGGGTAGTCAGAGATCCAACGCGGTGGTCCGGAAAGCCAACGGAATGTCGAGGGATCCAGGGAAGCTAGCATTTCGAGCAACTTACCAATAGTAAGCAGCAGGCTAAACATTAACTCTCCACTATAGTTTCCTATAGAGGATCACGGGAAAAACCTCGCCATCATCTTCTGTTATCTTGGATACAATCATAAGATTCCCAAGTTTTCGAACGACCGACTTATGCTAAATGGACGGCTAACCGAAAAGGAGTCGGGCATCTGCAGGGCCCCGTTGGAGCACGGAATGCCCCGTGTGAAATAAGGCAGTCTGAAGGCAATGAATTCAGCGAGGTCCTTACCAATCGGGATATCTTCGTCTAACTCCGGAATTGTCAACCGCCTCTGGTGGTTAAGGGACAGATAGTTGAGTTTTTTATGGTGGTAGATAATATACCTTCTGTCCCGGGAAGCCTTCCTGAGTCAGGACGTGTGTTTGTGCCACAGTGCAGAAGGAGCGCTACAACCCGATATGCTTGGCCAGATGGCAGCAGATAGCGCTATTATGATGCCTCTCGGACGTAGTAAAGGTTGATGGAACATCCGCGACAAACGGGTATGGGTAAGCCTGCTTTTCAGCAAGTAACGTCTAGCCAGTAAATTCAGCCTCTACATCTTCATGACCACGGATGGCATGGGTACCAAACGTCCCTTTGTGGATTGTGAACCATCGCCACTGTGTGTAAACTTTTTTCGCTTGTTCAGGTAGATGATGGTGAGCAGAATTGAGTGAGGATGTTCGTCATGAACAAACAAGTGTCACAAACGCGGATGGTGAGAATAGTGTTAGGCTGCGATGTAATGTTGTGCTAATTTCTCATCCTAAATATTATTGAGAAGCACGTACGCATCATATGCCATCCGCGTATTTGAACACAGACACCTGAGAACAGCCCACACAGAACAACTTATTGCTTGCCTACGTATTGGTAGTCAGTTCCAATCAACGAGAAATTCTATTCAAAGGTTTATTAGGTTACTTCCGCATCCACTAAAGTAGATGATTGTAACCTACTGGAGCAAAAGGCACCTTTCGCACTGGCCTCCAAGCAACATCCATGAGGTCTCAAAGGCCTGCGCGAACAACTTAACCGGGTGGTGGATAAGGTACAGGCATTTGAACCCAGGAATACTGCAACAATCATTAAAAGCTGGATCGCCAAGGGGCAGATCATTCTGCCCAGAAGCTCGACGTCTGTGACCGGCAGCCTGTCGTCGATGGTCAAGGATACGGTGCGTTAACACAGATAGCTGTTTAAAGGTACATAATTGAGCTTTTATGTGCTCTGCAAACCACCTACTGGTGACGTCGATCGCTGGTGGGCAAGGGATCACGTATAATATCACGCCAGCTGTTGTGTTGGTGAACATTGCTCTCCGTGCTTTAACGATCTTCGGACTTGTCGCGACGTTGGGTGCTTGTGTGATCATTTTGTTTTTGCTGTAGATAAGCAGAAGCTACATGAGACGCAACGCGAATTAATCACTGAAAAAAATTCGTGCGAAGACGGTTCTATGAGATTTTGGCCGTTCAGGTGCTCACCTTGTAAAATGAGCTCTGTTGCCATATAATCAATCTTAGTGATATCTCGACAAACTGGCTTATTTATTCCCCCATTTTTGGACGCTAATAACTCACTGAACACCACACCAAGAAGGCCATAGACTTCCAGAACATA
>NW_008751664.1:1601539-1602037 GCF_000715545.1 Opisthorchis viverrini
TTAAATTTACCATATTTAAGACCCTGAAAAACCGTTAAACTGAAGGAATAAAAAATAGTGGGAATTTTCAAAGTAATACATCGGACGGAGACATTCCTGACTGTGAAGTTGGAACCTCGAATATCTCGTAGTTTTCGACGAATTGGCTCCACTCCGTGAATAACTATCGCTGAGAGCTACCGGGCGATAAACGTCTATCCCACATACAAACCCGGCGTAGAGCTCTTCCCCCGCTAACGGCTAGCATTTAGCGGGCATTCAGAATTTTGTCGTACGGAACGACTAGTGGAAGGAGTGAGGTTGGCAGGAGGGATGTCTTGGGCAGGTGTGGGTGTTGTTTGAATGGCAGGATTGCTGGATAGGGTCGTGGGTGCTTCAATGTAGGCAGATTTCAGACGATCAGTGGAGACGGTATCATGCTTTCCGCTTCTCTCTAAAACAAAGTACTTGGAGTGACGTTCGACAACCTTGAAGGGGCTATCGTGACAGGGTTGGAGG
>NW_008751664.1:1606016-1691603 GCF_000715545.1 Opisthorchis viverrini
GTTATAATGGAAGTAAAATAAAGGTACAAAGCGCCACACTATTGACTGAGTCCATTTGTTGTTTATTTTGCTTTTGTTTTATCAATCATCCGAATACCCATCTTCCGGTTTGATTCGTGCATTCATTCCTATACCAATCTTCGGTCAGCTATTTCTTATGTGGATTGGCTAGCCCTTAAGTTGCCTTGTATACTTATTGCTTGCACTGTGAAGGTTTTTTTTCATTACAATAGCCAATTGCCTCACGTTCGCCGGTTAGTTTCCTAGCCTGAATCCCGTTCCTTGTTTTATTTGTTGCAAATTATTCCATTTACATTGAGTAATGCGCTTCAAGCACGCTTTTCTCTTTTCGCTTAGTTTTTGTCTGGTTCCTGGTAGAGATTTTTAGCTCAAAAATTCTAGCTTTCTTTGATGACCAGTGTTGTCTGATATCGCTGCCTACCAGTACCAGTTTTTTGGTCCAACCTTTTCATTCACCCCCACACTCCAAGTTCCCCTTAGATTGTTTCCCCACTCCCCGATATTTACCATAGATATTGTGGGCTCACTGCTATCACCTTGCGTAGGTGGCTGTTCTCCTTGACCCAATAGTGTCCACCATAATACCTTCTTGCCCCGAGCATCAATCTCTGTACCTTTGAAGAATAAATAATCACATCATTTAGCCAGTAAACGTTTTCGTTTTAGTGGATATGACACCTGCGCGCATTATGGACAATTCCCGAAAAGGTTCTGGGCCACGAGGCCGGAAGCTTTTTCTGATGTTGGTTTGTGGATAAATTCAGTTTCCGCTCTCTCAGGTTATCCTAATTAGGTATTCAAAACGAATTAATCTTGCTTGTTGCAAAACTCATCTTCTCGAACGCTACTCTGGCTTGTGCGTGAGGCAAACAACATCATCGCTTTTGAATTTGTGATCTTATTATTTGGGCTGTCTATAATATTTTAAACTAAGTCGTTGCATAAGCGTGGTTATTTTTCACCTTATTATTCACGTAGTCAGATATGTCGCACTCCGCTCCCTCCGGCTTGCTTTGTTTAACAACGTTAGCTCAGATTCATGTACCGCAAAGCCCTTGACATGAGCATTATTCCTAATTCATTTGAACTCGAACACTCATTGGTGCCCTGGTGATAAAGCGCTGAGCTCAAATATCAAAAGTGAGAAACACTAATAAAAGTTGAGTATTAGGTTTAAATAGATTACGAGATTAGGTGCCTCCTATGAACAGTAACGCACTGTGAAAACGAAGTACGCCAAACTGTAAATAGTTATCGGTTTTGAGGTCCCTGTGCTGTTATGTGAAGAGAGGCCGGACGCAGCAACATTAGCGACACACTCGCTCTTCGTTCCGTGGCCCGGTGTTTATCGACGCTAAATCAAAGTACCGGTGTGGCGTGCAGTTGAGGCGCGCTGTGTTGCTGTCTGGGCCTGCCCGCGCTCTGACGTGCAGAGTCGGCGACTTGCGGTCTGGACCGGGCAACTGGTGTGTGAAGGCCAAAGTCAGGTTGGTATATAAACTGGTGTCGAGCTACAAATGGCCATTCCTCGCTTGCTCCACTTGTGGTCCGGGTGTCCACGGCGTGCAGGACGCCGCAACCACGGTTGCAACGACGGTACGGCCAAGTAGGATGGTTAAATGTGATAGAATGTTATGTAGGTTCACAGGATGTATCCTCGGATGAACAGAATGTCGGTGAAGTGCTTCCTCACTGGAATGCTGATCAAAAGGGTCGTCGGTAAGTTGATGTTTTTGCGCACAATCATGCAAATAACTTACATTTAGGTATGCTGATTTTGACTGCCGATCGTTCATGCTTGTCGTTCACCGAGACAGTCGCCTTGTAGTAACTAGTTTTTATGTATGCAACACTCACATGACCTGCGGACGTCCGATTTCCAACTGTATGATGCGAACCGACGTGTGAATGCTCAGTGGGAGCGTGTTGTGTTCGGATTGTTGCGATATTTTAAGTCATTCATGATCTGCACGGTATCCGAGATCCGGTGCGCCCATTTGGACCCATGGCTGTCTGTTTGTGATTATGGGGGTTTGAATGTTCTCTCTCTTGCTTCCGTCCGTCTGCGTGGTTTGCTTGCAAAGTATGGTGATGCAGTTCAGGTAGATTCAACCTAGCTTCTATGCTCCCACACGCAGGTGTGGGAAGTGGGTTGGTTTTTCTGCCGTAAAATCCATCCCCTCCTCTGGCCGTTTCCATTCCGTTGCTTTGCACTAATTCTTTTCCCATTTACTTTCCAGACGCAACTGTGGAACACATTTTTAATGGTTTTGTTATTTGTTGGCAATCGGTCATAATAAAATTGTTCTCCCAAACTTGGTTTCTTATTTCCTGACAACGCAAGCGTCACGGCAACCAAGACATCCAGGCCTTGAGTTGAAGACCAGCTCGCGTAGGTGAGAGAGGGGGGCGTAATTTTCCGGTTTCGTCTATAGCCTCAGAGTGGTCTCGAAACCTTCTAGGACAATATAGGATCGCATCTAACAGCATACGTCTAGCATTGTGTACAATAGCCCGGCAGCCTAACTGTGCCTGAAACACGTATTACGTTTCATGGGTGTTTCACGTAGCGGTGTTACTAGTTACGCAATCGACAGATGTTCAATCCGAAGATCCCTATGACAGGGATGCACCGTCTGTTGTTACATAGTATGTGGAGTCGCCAACGAAAACGGAACGAGTGATTTCCAGCCATAACTGAGTTTCAGGGTTCAAAAACTACAGTTGTGACATAAGTTGCTGTTGCTTTAGGTGTAGCTGATATGTGTCGTCGAAAGTCGCATCAGAAGGTTGCGGCAATAGTGGTATTCCAAGCTTAGCGTTCATTACTCACTAAATACGTCAACAGCTGCTTATATTACTCAGTGTACTCAGATGATTGGTACTCAGAGCAGCAGCTCCGGCCTAACCACAGACACTATCGTTGATCCGTTGGCTCCGAAGGACGCACTGATAGTTTCTTCATTATAAACCAAAGTGAGGGCTGTCCATGAAAACACCGGGTCGACCCGGAACCAAGCTAATTAAAACAACAGGTAATCCCATTCTATTTGCGTTTATCATATTTTGAAATCTGTTAACAATGTAGATTTTTTAAGGATACAACCGCATCATAATTCTATGCTTCGTTTGAGAGCGTCAATCATAAACCGCAAATCCGCCATGTTACCACTTTTGAATGTTCCCGGCATCTATGCATCAACCAATCAGAATGGGGATGACGCCGCAAGTCGCGTGATCGCTCTGACGTGGGTGCTGACGCGTGTGCGTGTTGTATTGAATGCTGTGGTGTGTCGACTGGCCGAGTTCTGTCCTTACATACACCTAGTGGACCATAAAAAAACAATGTGAAATCTCATTGATCCCTTAGCGGGTTCACGGAGCCTGTTGTTGGCCAAAGGTCGTATTCATTGGCACGATGTTGATGCGTGGTCGCGAGGGGGACGAAACAAAACGTAGATAATAGATGCAGGTGTGGAACTGCTTGGGCGAGTAATTAAACGGAAGGGTAGCCGATAAACACTTGCTCGTTTCCAACCCAACTATGCTTTCCACTGGTTTCTAAACGAAGTGTTACTGACGCGTGTTATCTGGGACAGCCATCCCGAAAATTCGCAATTTTGCGGGCTTCACGGGCTTTGCTCGATGTATATTATACAATGATGTACGAACATTGCGAAGTGGTCCTGTGATTTCTGTAGTCGCCTTCACATTCTATTAGATATAGGGACCGGAACACTAGGACATAGAAAACTCATATGCTTGATTAGCATTATGCGTCGTTAAGTTAGTAGCAGAACTTCTTCTATGGACCTTCACCATCTCCTTTCAAAACATTCAGTAGATTGTACGAAGATTCCGGTGTTACAAATAACTTTTCCTAACTATAGGGTTGTGGTGAGTGTTTTGGGATTGCCACAAACCGTGAAGTTCTAGTTTCACAAATGTGCGGCAGAAAGTGGACAGGCCTTGTAGTAAAAAGCTCTATTCCCCGGCACATCACACACTGTTGCCTAGTGGAGCACACTACGGTCAATCTTGCGACTGCAGCGTTTCAAAACTTTGGATGTGAACACAGACGAACGCTGGTACCGAGAGCCTTTCGAATACCGTACTTTATTTCGCCTTACGATGGTGAATATTGTGCAACGGGTTTCGGGATCACTTTTCAAGATGTATACTTCGAGCAAATTAATTGGCAATTCTGGGTAGTAATCGGTAAGTAGGGCAGGACGCAGGGCTTGTCGAAATGTAGCAAATTCGACGAAAACCTTGAGAAGGCCTTTGTATTGTGTGTTTGGGTAAAGGAGAAAAGTTAGGTTGGAACAATAATCCCAACAACTAACAACATAGCAGAAAAGTGGAAACAATTCATATGACACGGGAAATGGGTATAACGCTGTACAGCACTAGCGCGTGCCACTCTGTAAATAATGATGTCCAGTAAAGGCTCAGAATGGGCGAGCTTCAAGGGCTTAAAACGCCAGAATAAACAAAGTTTGACTGTGATGTACAGGAAGCCGGTTTGTCCGGCGCAAAAGGTGGCGGATTCGACTGTAAGCGCGTACCCACACTCAGAGATATGAGGTGCTCTAGTCGACCAACACAACCCAACATCCCAAATCTTTCCATGCCTGAGACGATTCTTTTACGCTCAGTCACCCTGGTGGAGCCATATTATGACCGCCTCGGTTGTATTCTGGTTCCATCGACGCACAAGAAGCGCAAATGCACTCCATGGGCTTGGTGAACAAAAATGTTGAGACCGGAGTTGTGGGCACTGTAGGTAGAAGACGGCGTAACCTAGCGCGCAAGACGCAAGAAAAGTGGATAATCCTAGGGCCAAGTGCCATAGATGGCGTAAAATTGGTCCTCGGGGAACCTCAACTGCTGACCATGAAGTGATTTGGCCTCGGAGGCCCGTCGGTTAGCTTGGAGTGCAGAGCAAAAACTGGGAAGGACAACAGAGATAAATTCGGTCCCGTAGGTAACGTTGATGCTTAAAGCAGGAAGAAGAAATCGCTTATACCCGTCGTTTATCTGATGTCTTTCTGTAGAGGAGAATGTCGGTAGATCAGGTAGCGTAGGTGGTCGTTGGCTTGTTCGCTGAGCTGGGCAATTTGGTTGCAAACGTTTCATCACCAAACGAGGTGACATCATCAGTGCATAGTTGTGTGTGCCACAACCACAACCACTAACCCACCGCTACGCACAACTACGCACTGATGATGTCACCTCGATTGGTAATGAAACGTTTGCAACCAAATTGCCCAGCTCAGCGAACAAGCTAACGACTATCCGAGGTCTCACTTTCTGTGGCCTGAATGCCGGAGTGAAAAATACCATTATGAACGCTGTGTCGTCTGAAAAAAGCCGATACCACAGGGCATGTCTAGCAGACAGGTCGCAAGCGCTAGACTTTGCAGAATCTCAAAATGTTGTGAAAACAACTGTTCAAATACTGATGTGTGGCCAGTACACGCAGAATAGTTGTGCCCGGGACGATAAGTGACATTTTTGGGGGAGATTCTGGGACCCTGTATTCTTCGCTACAAGCAAGCTTGGCATCAGCATGGAGGTTCTAAATCTTCTATCAAGTGTAATGCGCTGAGACATTTTCAGACAGGAGGACCAAAGACGTGTGATCAGTTATATCGTGAAGTGTGGACACTCTAGATCAAATCTGAAGAAGTCTGACGAGGAAGCGATGACTGAAGATGATAGTGCCAAAACTGCCTCAATGGCATTACTGGAAGAATCTACAGCAACGCTGATCCGTGCGGTAGTGCAGTAGTTGTGGAGAGTTGCTGCCGGAACTAGGGTTAATTCAACTGCTCTAAAGACACGCTACCTCGTTTGAAAGCTCAAAAATATTTTCTCGATCTCTGAGTAAGCCTTTCAGCTGATAAACAAGGTATCACAATGAAGATAACTTACTACAACATGGAAGACGCAAGAGAAGGTCGTGGGATAAGGATCACGAGTAGCGTCAACAGGAGCCGTAGACACGAGCCATGCAAACGGACACGGAGTTCAAGAAAAACTGCGGGAGTCCACTAGACTTTACACTTGGCCGGGTCGATAGTCATGTTTTGGTCAGTTGAACACTTGGACTAGGATGCGAAGTCAGCTTCATCTTCCGTTTTTGACACGTCGGCTGGCTGGCTGAGTTATGAATGGACTGCATAAGCCTCAAGTTACGTCGCTGACGAAGTACTGAAAGGTTTGCACCACCCTCCTTTGTGACAGGTCATGCATGCGCAAGTTAAATATAGGATACAGGGAATCGTATGAGCTCCGCAGTGTGCCACGAAGCGGTCAATATTATATTCTACGTGGCCCTGCTAATGCAGACAACTACGGTTTGGTGCCTCAATTGACAGTAGATGTGTTTCAAGAAAAGTTCGTACATCCCGCACGTAGCTGAGTACTCTGATAAAAGCGTTATGACACCCTATCGGAAGCCTTCAGTGAGTCGAGGGAAAAATATTTGCCTCCGCTTAACCGCAGCTATCCTTGTGCCAGCCACCTCTTCTAGATAATTGGTTGGATCAGTACTATTCTACGACGCCCAAATCCATGTTGGACATCTCATAGTATATCCGGCAATAGTTCTGAGTACTCTATAAAAGCGTTGTGACCCCCTATCGGAAGCCTTCAGTGAGTCGAGGGAAAAATATTTGCCTCCGCTTAACCGCAGCTATCCTTGTGCCAGCCACCTCTTCTAGATAATTGGTTGGATCAGTACTATTCTACGACGCCCAAATCCATGTTGGACATCTCATAGTATATCCGGCAATAGTTCTGTGCATTCATTAGAGTTTCACTTACAATTAGAGTGTCTCCATTACCTTGAAACATTGAACGTAAAGTTAGATTAGGGATTGTGTTTAGAGTCTCGTGGGTTACTGGGATCCACTTCCAACGTTTGGTTTACTGAATCAAAAGGCAACTCCGTCATAACTCGGGCTCATTATGGTGGTGATAAGTCCATGACTAGAATCCTTTTTGTTAATTACACTATTGATTACACTTGGGCGGAGGTGGTAAAAGAGACACACTTGTCAGGCAGACAGAATCATGCTTCACTGATACGCATGACTGTGCTAGACTGGACCGGAATTGAACCAGACACGTCTTATAGTCACTCCCTACATCAAACGAATCATTATTGCATCAGATTAATCTAATGAGCGTATTACGGTGAGTAAATTTGGTGCTTCCGAACTTATGAACCATCAGAATAATCTGCAATGATAAACCCTCGTGAGAGACCTTACTTTGAGCGTAAAGTGAGTTCCCATGCATGTGCGCTGCTCAGTGTTCGCATAATTGAATAGATTTTTTGAAAGCCACTACATTTTCAGGGTTACTACTTCACAGCGTAGGATTTCTACGTATACTGCAAATGTACATGTATTTTACGAATGATTTACGTTGATGTGCTAAGTGAGCAAATCTTCAACGCCAATAAACACCACCTACTGTGAATACGCTGCCTAGTGTAATAAGGAATCGCTGCATGCGATTCATGCACAAGCCAGCAGTCTGATTAGTTAGTTGTGCACCAGCGGAAAAAAAATTGGAGAATTTATTCCAGGAAATCCGCGTTTCTCCGCGTGAGATTTGTACAATTTGGCGTTTATAGGGTGAATACGTAATCCTAGCGTTATAAAAAGTATCCACATGTCTTAAAATGTCTTCCATCTACCTCTCTTTCTTCACAGCCATTTTGTGACCAGCCACACCACTTATATTATTAAAATTTTGACAGGAAGTTAACATTTGTGTTTTGGGAAATCGCGCTTCAAAGTTAACTACACATCCAAGACTTTTTCACCCAGAACTTTTAGTTGCTTTCATCTTAGTCAGTCCTATTTAATGCTGTACATGACTATCAACAAAAACGTAGTGTTCCTTTTGGAAAGGTGATGACGGGAAAAGTCTAAGAGAAGCCGGAATCGAACCGCCGACGCGCCGTTCACCACATTAAAACTTATCTCACTGGTCCATGGAGTCACTGGTTAATATTGGTGCAGACCTCCGCTAAATGGCTGGGCCTCGTATGGAGCAGTCGTATGTTCGTTCATGAACCACGTGACCTGGATCAGTAAATCATTCGCTTGAGTTGGGCTTTTGCATGAATCGACTACCAGAGATAGCGAACCGCGGATAAAGTGACTCAAATGGATAGAACTTCCAGATAGCTTCATAGCTGAAACAAATCCTTGGAAATTCTGGAGTCTTTACAGCCCTTGAGGATGCAAAACATGTGGAGGCGCCATTCCTCTAAACAATTTTCGCTCGATAATTGTTGTGATCAGTTGAAATTTCGCAATCCGCGTTCATTATTAGCAAAATGTCATGCAAGTTTGCTTTTAAACCGCAGAATGTTCCATTGTAGCACGCGAAGTATGTCAGGAAGACCCCGACGTTGATCAATTTGCCACGTGAGACCTATGTCGATCATAACGGAAGCTGAACAAATCTAGCTGACACACCGCTAACATTCAACCAGGGATCCACGTACCTAATCAACCAGCCACATAAAACCTATGTCGATACGGTACGCGGATATGATACATACCTAGCTTTTCTGAAACGAAAGTGGCACAACATTGTGTCACAGCCGAACACGACCATTGTAGCCCGCATTCGCGCCACCAACCTGTCCATATCAAAAGCCCTAACTGGATACTCTTCCCGCACAATTTCCTTGAATAAGTCAAACAGTTTACACAGGAGCAAACTGTTTGTTCTCCACGAACACATACGTAGTCGGCCTCCTGGTACTATGCCGTCCGTCATCAGGAAGGTACACAGTTTTAATCTACAGGCAGAATATTATGTGCTTTAAGGAACTTACCCAAACGGTTTGTTGCGTGTGCTTCATTCACTACATCTGGAAAGCGTCGGAAAAACGTTATCCTTATCTACCATAAGGAGAAGCATATGTGGACATTATGATGTTTCTCCCACTGCCACGCAAGCACGCGCCCGTTACCCGAAGTTTTGCCAGAACCGAAGGCATATCATCTGCCACAGTAAGACACAAATATGCGGCAGCTACTCAAAAGAGCCGATCAACACTTCCGGCGGTAGTTACTTACATACTAAGTGGTGAGGGCCTTGCGGAATTCATCAGCCACAAACTGCCTCACTTCACATGATGGTGTTGCATGCAGGTGCCCAACCCGTTTTTGTCTAACCGTCGATTCACCCGAAGCCGATGGTACAAAAACTTCGACAACTTATAGGCTGTGTCTAAAAAAATAATAGGTGACTGCGGGATGGTTTCTTTGCCTCCGTAGACAAAACCGCACTAGATAGCTGGTGCTCCGCCTACCGTTTCGTCATTGGAAAACATGCTGAACTTTCTAGCTTCTTCGGATTTTCCGGCATTCTGTTGGTCTTGGAGGTCGCTGCTTTTGTAGTACACCCATTCGTAACGCAAAACAGCATTGGTAATACCCACAAATACCTTCATATATTAATTTAAGGCTTTCTGAAATGGCATGAGGGATGAAGAGTTTAAAGCCCCGTAGTTTTCAACAAACGCGTGTTAAGCCACCTCTAAAGCCATAGCGTGGGGCCCATTGGCCGCACAATGCTCTTAATTGCACAACTTTTGCGAACGGAATAAAACGTCTTGCGGCAACATGTTGCATTTCGATGCACATATGCTCAAATCAAAAACCATCCTACTTTACGTTCATATTTTTGCAGCCCACCAAGTCCCGTTGCCCAATGCAGCAATCATACCCTGGCGGAAAAAGTCTGGTGGAACACTTCCTTAGGATTGCTGAGGCCCCGGGATGCCTAGATAGAGCTCATAAGTTTTGAGTCATACTCTGAACTCGATTGTCTGTCTCTTTACTCCGTCAGGAACATGTCTCAGCTTTCGAAAATTCTATTCTACTCTGCGACTACTGGCGCCCCATAGCATAGCATGTTCAAAGTCGAAACTGTCCCTAAAATTGCCAGAGAGATTAATTAAAACAAATCCCAAAAAAGTGTCGGCAGACGAGGGTGATTACCGATCTGAGCACATATGCAAAAAATGGAACATTTTGACATAGAAATTTTTATATCGCTCGCAAGAGTTTTGCGGTAAAAATCATTGTGCTTCCAAGAGGCGAATGCATTTACTCATAGGTTTATCAAAGCGTCAAAGACTCCACAGGAGGCAGGGTAGTGTGCCTCATCCGAGGAGAGGATAAGGTTTCGATGTGATAAACCCTCGTCCACTGGGTTTACTTAGTGGGGGTCTGGCCGACCAGAATTTCGGATTATGTCATATCATCTGCACTGTCCCATTTCTATTGTTGTTCCTTGCTGTCCACTAACTGCTTTATCACCCGTGTAACTGATGACTGATGTTCGGTGAGAGATTACTGTTGGGTGTAGCAGTCGACGGCGGTTTGATGGTAAAAGTTCAAATAGGAGGAAAAGACATGTACGTCATGTGAATAGACAGTCTGCACAAGCAGCACCGAATAGGGTGCCTGGGAAGACGCAACCGCATGATATGCATCAAAGTCGGAACCCGAGGTTCATTTAGGTAATTTTAGGGAATAAAGAATCAAACAAACCTGCATCAACGGTCTATGAAACGCATTTTGATGTCTGTCTTATGTACGGAGGACTAAATCATTTGCATAGGAAATTATGCGACACGTTTGATCCGAGAAAACTTCACGAACGTTATAGCAGCAGTGCCCACTTCATGTCAGACCGATTGAAGATAGCCCAAGAAAGTCTTACTGGCTAAGAAAAGAAGTGATTACAAAACGAGCCNAGTGATTACCAAACGAGCCGCTACATTTTGTGCATACTTGACGATGTCGATAGCTGTGTTTTTGCTTCAGTCACCCATGATTGTACCTGCACATGCACGAGCTCCAACTCGTTCACTGAGCTCAGGCAAGCAGTTAAAATGTTTATATATTTTATCAGTGCTTAGTTAATCATTATGTGCTTCCTTTGTGCTGAACGCCTTTTTTATTAATGTGAATGATGACACTAATACTAATAGGTTTGCTCTAAACCAGTGGGCAACCGTCGCGCGCAGTCTACGTATGACATGATGTATGGGTTACAAGCAGGGTTTAAAAACCATTGCATAAAAATCATAAAATCATCTGGTAGTGCACAACCTAAGAAGTCGCTAGTTCAGCTTGTTGCGTAACTGATTTCGCTTTCCCCCACTGTTCTCTTTTGTTCACCTGACAACAGCATCGTTAAATTTATCAGCTATAAACAGAGTATGCACAGAACGGTAGTCGCAACACCACATTGTCTGAGTGTTAGCATGAAGTGTGCTCATCATTGCAAACTGAGGCATGGAATTACATAGCGATGGTTTTCGGTCATCCTATAAATCGCAGAAGAGGTAGTACTCCGTGTATTAAACTTATATTTACCGACATCATGTCGAATAACAGGTTTTTGAAAGAGGTCGCAGACTGAAGAAAGTTATCGAGTCAACTGGAGCCTTAAGAAATGACAGACTGCTTCAGTTCAAGCATTTTCCCACACGTTTTGAAACCAACTTTTAACACATGCGCTTCACTGAATTAGCAGTGGAGCACCGTATTCGCTCTGAAATTTTGATATAAATTCTACCTGGGCACTTAGCCAAAATTTGACAGTTAGTCTAATCAAGTGCCACCAACAACGTGTTGACGTATTGGAGGCAGTAGTGAAGTCGCACAACAAACAACTGAAGGCCGCGTACGGTACTGAAGACAACTGAGCACGTAGAAGAGTAGACTAGACACAAATTGATTGTGACTTCACTTGTGAGCCAAAGCAAATCTATTAGTATCTAGTGTTGGTTAGGTCGAGTACAACCACTCGCTCCTACGGCGAAAGAAAGGAATGAGTGAACAGAGATATCTTCATGGCTGAAACGACTTGCTGGTATGAGGTATTCTGCAATAACCGAGCATAAAAACGAAGAAACAACATCTTTGAGTGTAATGATAACCACAAAGCTTATTGTGCCCAGTGCAGGTGTATTGGCTTTACAGAGAAGGTTAACTCACAGGATCTATCATTGCGGAGGGTCAGCAAATGAAGGTTTCTAACCAGATGAAAAAAGGATTTCGAACACAGAAAACAACGCCGTTTATCTTACATTTTGACATCATTCTATGAATAACATCGTTGAGAGGATTGACCTGTAACGTTTCCACATCTACATCGCTACTTTAAGACTCAGCTTAACTTTATTCACTTTATGGATCAAATATCTTCACACATACCTAGAGCGCCATTTCTATAGCCTTATGGAGGCCAAATGGAAGAACTGATCATACCAAGGCCGCTGCTTTAACTCAGTTCAATCCAAACTGGTCTCGTTTGGTGGCCAAAGAAGTTGTTCGTTTGTCAGTTTCCTACTGTCTACTCAGGTCATTACAGTGATGATCCAAGCTTCTTTGTCGCTGACGCCACTCTGGGTCTTTTTGCCTTATATAGCTTCGCTCATTTACAAGTGTTTGGTAACTTGCCTGCGAGCTAGACACAACACATCGGGCTATCATAATGACAGGGGTTGCTGAGGAAACGAGTAAACTGAACAGAGGCACAACAGCCTTTTCAAAAGGTATGTATGACCAACGTGCTTGAACACCACAGCAGATGTGTTTTGGGCGCTACTGGAAAGGAGAGGTAAATTAATAGCTATGTAAAGATAAACAAAACAGATCAATTGCTTACCAATTGTTAGTCAACAAATTTAGGGTGACAGAAGGGTCAAGCTGAAGTGTTGCATAACCTCATACATACTGCCAATACTTGTAGAAAGTAAAATAAACAGGTTTTCAAACACTCATATAAGCACTCACAACGTCTGGGACTAGGCTCCATGGATCTATTACTGTAGCGGAATAGGACCTTATCAGCGTGTTCGGATAAATTGACAAGCAAAGTAACCAATACAAAATCACAAAATCACAATAGGAAAAGAATGAGTAGTCAAATGAGGACCCATGAATGCGTAGATCCAATAGTCCACTACACCGATTCAAATGCAGTAACTGGCTGTGAAAGGAAATATTCACTTATCGAAATTTCGTAAATACACTCATTCAGCAAGAAGTCAGCAGGTCGCACCGGAAAATTGTGTATTTGTAACATTGAAACAAATGTCATGATACAATGTGTACGACAGTTACAAAGTGTGGTTAAAGTTCAGGAAGAATGGTAAATGTGACAACGGATTACAGACACTACAGTACTCGCAAGAATTCAGTTCAGCAGCACAACCACGGTTCTCTACTTTCTTTTAATATCCGACAGCTTCTCTGTTATTCCTTTGCGATACCGTTGTCCTCCTGAGCTCCAGACATTTCGAGTAAGCTTCTTATTCCCGCTCATGTAAACTTAGCCACCCCACTCACTTCAGTATGGAAATGGTCCTTCGAGCTTTCTGAGCGATTGCTTCACTGTCTGATCAGAGACAACCCTTAGTTCCTTGCTATATCTTTTTTGTAACCGTCGACTCGAACCTTAGACTTTCTTGCTCATCCTCACAATAAGCTACAAATGTGCACTTAGAAGTGTTCAGTGGAAAGTCCCTATCCTTAGCTCACTTCTCTATGGTGAGATCTATTAGAAGAAATGTACAATCTTACAACGATTTCATTATCTTCACATCATTCACAAAGTGAAAAAAGTAAGTATCTGTCTGTGAGACCAACAAAGGAAAGAGTAGAATCCTGAGCACTGAACCAGGTGATTATGGTTGTCAGGACGGGCTTAGAAATGAAAAAAAGCACGTGCGCAAAGAACGGCGCGTCCCCAAGGTCACCATCGGTCCCACGTTCGGACAGTAGGTGCGTTGGAGGAGCTCACCAGATACGGCTTAGCAGCATACAACCAGCGGAGTGGGTTTGAAGTTGCCACGTAAGGAACGCTGCCACCGGCTGTACAGAACGAACGAGTGAACAACCATATTTACCCTGTTTTCCATTCTGTATCTCCAAACAGTACACCCGTGTCCAGAGTTTTTTATCTTCTCCTTATCGCATAGTTTGGCTTGGCTCAGTTCAGGCGTAACCAACAGACGACCACCCACGGTATGAAAGGTTGCTTCCGATGTAACTTCCTTAATTTTAACCTCCATGTATCGGCTCTCCACAAAACTATTCATAGAAAAAAAAACATCTGTTTTTGCAACACTGGAAGCACTCAAGTTTTCTAAAGCGGAAAACAATGATTGGCTGAACGGAATGCCTTCTGTGAATCAAGGTAGTCTTCCTTCTCTAGTGAGTTTGTTGTGTCATCTGGTTCCAGCAGCAAGTTTCGCAGACCAGATCGTCCCTCTATCAAATCGCCCTCAAATGGATAGAACAAGCCATCATTCAGAAGATACTGATTTGTACTTCTGGGGGGGGGGTTTCCATCGCTCTGGCACGCTTACCAAACTCATATAACAGTATTTCATCTCTCAATGAGGCTCACCACACTTAAGGACTAGGTTATCGGCGACACTCTCCCCCCTTTTAGACAATCGGTGTAAATAGATAGATAGAGGGATTCTGCGATGATACCTACCAGCACCCTCGGTAGTCGTGGTTAGATTTCACTTGGTCCAGGCAACTTGGGGCGAGATAGCCTAATGAGTTGATTTCTAACTTCTCTGACGCTTATTTCGAGATGATTCGTCCCCCCCTAATGCGAAGCTCCAAATAGAAAAATATACTTCAGAAGTGGGTTGGCTGAGAGTGCACATATTCAAAGAACCTCTCTGGATTTTGTGGAGCCTCTCAAGCTCGTCGGCTCTCCCAGGCCAGCTTTGATTTTCTGTTGATTTTGAAGGCTTCGATTTGTGATACTTTATAATCGACAAGGGTGAAAAGACTTGGGGTACATCCTAGGGTGTGCTGCAAAAACTACTTAGTCAATGTTAATCTATGGGCTGAATGCAACAAAATTTGTGACATCCGTTTTATACAGTGCGAACCGGGGTCTAGATATCTTGGCCTTCCGCATGTATACATGTCTGCGACTGAATATATTATTGAAGTCGTTTGGTCCCATGCGGCATCCGTAGTATAGCTCCGTCCCCAACGTAGATGCGATGGTGGCAGTTCGAGACCTAATTTTTTTTATGACTGGTTGATTCATTCCGACGACAGCCATTCAAGGACTGAACAGACTACATTACGTTCGAAGTCCTATTCAAGTATATCATAAGAGATTCAGATAGTTATATGTTTGGAGCAGACTTCGTTGGAAGTGGTTCATGGGCAGATAAAATGTAGGAAATCAGGCAACACAAAATGGTCCTTGCTTCAACTAAGCGGCTAGATTGTTGTAGAACCTTCGGGCTCCAAAGATAAGCTAATCGGTAGCAGTGACCATAAGATCCACACACTATTTGTGGTGTTGTTTACGTACTGGATGATATAATGGCAGTCTGTATTTTGCCTGCATGCTTCAATACGACTCCAGGGCTGAGTTAATTTCATTTACACTTCAAGTGTAGGGTAACCATACCTGTCGAAATCGAAAACCAATTCATGTCATTTATGCACAGAACGCAACATGAACGTGGGGAAATACTTTGCTGGGACCGTGCTTTTAAGGCCGAAATTGTAGCACGTAGTCTCCACTGGTCATGCTAACTCCACAGTACAGATACATTTTGTAGTCTCTCGGTTTGGCAACATCTATTTTTTAGCGTTGTGTGACTTGGAACCGAATAGTAGTCATGTCTCACTATAGTAACGGTGAATTTTTCACCCAGTCAGAACACGACAACAGCCATAACTAGAGTAGATTTGAACGGTGCAGCAGAACTCTTGCCACAGCTACATTCTGAAGGTAGATTGCAGGACTGTTCAAATGACAATAAGGCTTGAGGTACACTGGAGCAGCACTTAAATGCATCCGTGTTCCAAGAGTGCGAGCCTTTGTCAGTACGTACAACTGCTGTCGATCGGCTGCAGTTTCAACTCTTGTTCTTTAGGTCCCTTTCATGGCCTTGGCAGCTATACAAGAAACCAGCCTTCGAGTGGCTGTATAACTTGGACTAGAATCTTCTTACTGTTGAAGTTCCTTCGGTTTCTCCTATTTGAGGTCATTCACTACCCTGAACCTTATTGAAAAAGATACGACAAATCGTTTAAATATTGGCCGAATATTGCTTAGTCCCAACTAGCTTGTCAATTACTCGCCAACATTAGTCGGATATGACTCTAACACTTATTTATATTAAAGCGGCTGAGTTGGTCCTATCTTCCTTTAGCACACTTTTGTGTCTGTGGACCTTACCGTGCGAGGGCGAACATTTGTCCGCAATCTTCAGCCCAAGCCTTCCTGTTGACTATGGTTTGGTTGGTTTTGGAACCAGGAAGGCGGTGGCCCTTAAGTTTCCCTTCAGTGCAAAAGGTGTTTCTCAACCTGGGGCCACAGGTTGAGAGAAAATTGATGTTCATTAATATTCGAATCCCCGTCCATCTGGAATTACCAACATACGCTGAACGGATGAATTCTATGGAAGCTTGAGCCATGAAACAACGCTTTCAAAAGTCTGGAAGTGGAACACAAAATCTATGACCGCCACTTTTCATGCTATTCGGGCTACGAAACATCTCCAATCAATCAATCAATCAATCAATCAATCAATCAATCAATCAATCAATCAATCAATCAATCAATCAATCAATCAATCAATCAATAATCAATCAATCAATCGACCGATCGATCAACCAGTCCGTCAGTCAATCAGTCAGTCAATGGAGCATTCTATCTATCAATCCATCAACAGATCAGGCAACCAGTTAAACTATGTATCTATCTATCTGTCTATCTGTGTATGTCGGTCAACCACCAATCAATCGATTGGCGGATCAATCTATCAATCTATCTCCATTCCTATCCATCTATCTATCTGATCTAGTCTATGTTCCTTTTTTCTGTTTGTTTATCTGTTTATCCACCTGTCCGTTTATGCGTATATCTTTCGCATTTGCTACAATGTCGTCACATTTGTCTCAATGACCGTTCTTTCAAAATTGTGCACCTAAACGGAAGAAATTTGAAAATTTTTTCAAACAGATTGTTTATGCTTTGCATGCAACAAGTAAGGACTCTCAGCAAAAGATGTAATATAATCTGTTCATATGCACGCCAAACAATTTAGCACTGCAAACCGTATCGTCAGAGCCATTGCGATGCTTCCATGGAGATTCCACGGTACTTTTTATGTTCTTGCAGTTTCTGAAAAATTGAAAGAGCAGCCGTGTAAAAACCCTATACGTTTTTGCATAAGTGTAACAGGGATTCTCACCCGGGGGTGTCTCACTTTGAAAAATTGCGGACTTAATTAATTACTTTCGTAAGCCCAGTGGAAGACCCCGGAACCGGATAAGGCACCTCTCGAGAACATATTAATCATATTTGATGTGTACCGGCTCTCACTCACGGATTTTTAACACGGTTTACAAATTTGTCCCTGTGGTTAAAACTAGGACTGTGTTTTATTACAAGGCGATCACCTGAGACATTCAGAGGCCTTCATCAATGGATATCCTGGCAAGGTCCCCTGTCGAGATGTGGTTGGCACATTACCATAGAGTGAAGAGTTCTTTCATCACTACAGTTTCTTCATCTTAAGACATTGGAAGGTCTTTGAAATGTTCCACTAAAACGGCAAAGTGGGGAACTAGATTTTTCTTAACTTTCCACAATGAGAAATGAATAATGGATTATTGTGGTATGCTCGAATTTTCGCTTCAACCCGGAGCTCTGGGCCTCTTTTTAAGGCCAATCCACAGCATGCAAATTGTGATCGGACAAACCTCACTTATGTCCTTTTGTCTCGCGCAACTTACCAATGAGGATATTGTTTGTTTACAGAAAATTGAACGTGAACTAGCTTACTTATTACACTGGTAGGTCAGCACAATACCCATGTCTAATACGTTTGGACACTTGACTCAGAAATGTTGTCCAGAACCAGAACCACTTGCCTGAGACGTTTGTTAGTGTTTTGTGTCATTTGCTGCATGTCACGCCCTCTCTAACAAACGTGTGCCTTCATCACTTTTGAGATTTAGATACCGAAAAATTGCGAAATTTCTGCAAACGATCAAGTCAACATACAGTATGCGACCGATTTTCCTTCTGGTTAGAACCGGAAAATGGAAATTTACGGCAACGCATGTTTCACTCGTCCAGCTAATCTGTCTCCAGATGGACAACGCTCCTTATCCGGTCAATTGGTATCTCATATGGATCAGGCGATATTCGACTTGTCTTCTTGTTCCTATACCGCTGTGGCATGACAGCAGCGACTGTTTTAGGCCACAATTCTTTTGCACAAACAAGTAGGCATATACTCTTATTTAACATGCACGGTGTGAATATACATTCTTCAAATGAAGCACTGAGAGCCGTTTGATTTCTGCTAGGGATTCGTGGCAGCAGTTCCTGGAGTAGCCACCTAGACAGCTGTTTAGCGGCGTGGAGAGATGAGTGGGTGTTAAATCTGGCGAGTTTGCTTGCATGAATTTCTGACTAGCTGGTCACTGAATCGATGTATATCTAGAATTCATGAGTGGTGATGCTAGTCTGCGAGTACACAGTCGAATTCTACTATGTCAAGGTTTTCTCTCTAAAAGAAACCCACACTGGTAACGGACAGAGCATCACTTTGATTGTTAGATGCATGTATGAAGAGTGAATGGTGAAGTTAATCTGCGAAAGTTAATTCGTGAACACATGGGGTTTAGTTACTTAATTACTTAACGTACCGTCGAGCGACCCTACAATGTACGAAATATCATAGAGTTAACTTTGTTTGCTTGATACAAAGCACCATACACTTGAAGGATGACAGGTAAACGAATAATTTGGTTTTTTTCGAGCGATGCAGATTATCTTCAGTATAAGACATATATCTTAGGTGTGATTCGAATCAAACTTGAAGGATAACCATAGTGCCATATAATACTTACGCTATGTAGTGTTTGAAAACGTACTGTTTACAGTGACATGAATGAGTGGCAAGCTTCAAAAACAGACTTTACGGTCGAAGATGTCCAAACTACCGGGCAATTGTGCGTAGCGAGACAGTCAAAGATGGTTAGCGCTCAGCCGAAATTGGCTTTGGGTGCTGATATAAGCTTGAAGGAACAAAATTGAGAGTGAACATGCAGAGGCCCATTGTAAGCAGAGTCTGAAAATCGGGCAAATGTTGTGTATCCCATCTCCAGCCTTCGACTTCAAAACATTACCCACATGACAGTGGAAACTGACTTAGCTGAAGGATAAAGGCATTAAGGCATGAATAGCTGAGGGCTCACATTAATTTCTATTTGGACGGCACGAGTTCTCGATTTTCGAATGTATTTCGACCGTGTGGCTGACGTACTTGCGGTCATTTTCAACCTTTGGGCGATCAAGGTACGCGGATCGTAAGGCTGACATCTCATAACGTGTCCTTTCTCGGAAAAATATATCTAATCTCCCATTAATATGGAGATGCTGGATGTCTGGTGATAGCAACTTACCGTTGTCACACACCCATTGCGGTGAGCAGGGGGATTCAACCCCGGACCGCCTGGCGTCTCAGGTACTCGTGTACGGGACTGCTCTTCATTAGCCTTTCTGGCATGGCCAAACCCTAAGGAACTAGGATCTAGCTGGTGTAGCCCAGCTAGAAAATGGCGTGGCATTTGGCTTGGAACTATATATATATATATATATACTTATATAGATAAAATGGTATAGTGGATCGTAATGCATAGAAAGCACTTCCACACTACGTGGTAACGTATATAAAATATACATAGAGTAAAGCTTATGGCTTTATGCTGTTGATATTGTCCCCAAAAGGGTAAGATCGTAATTAATCGTAAGATTAATGGATCAATCAACTTCAGGTTATCCATTACCACCATCAAATACCTGGTGACACTTGCGCGGTATAGTATTGCGTTGAGACTGATAAACAAGCAACCGGCGCTGGTGCTCATTGTCATGCCGTAATATCTAGGCTACCTGGTGGCTTGCGGCGGGTACCTACAGGTTCGCCACCGATCCTGTTCTTTCAGGTTTACATTAATGCCTGAAACACAATCTAATCGGTGCAAAACGTCAGTATCTTCCTATTAGGCTCAGATGTCCAGTGTCGTGACCACTACTGACAGGCGAATCCTACTCGAATGTTAACCATTCATTTATTGTACAAGGGTTTTATGCATAAAGACTCATTAAAGAAATTGTAGGCGTTTCTTCACTTTGCTAGGGGGCTGTGAAATCTATTTGTGAATGGCGACCGCAAATGATAGTTCCCTACTGTATGGCGCGCATTTAGATGAACTGGTTGTCTTCGAAGAAAACATTGTATTGTCTCTGAATGGAAACGTGATCCATTTTGCCATTTTGTATGCAATTTATACTTGTTATAGTTAAATGGTTCTAACCATACAATCGAATCAACTGAAACAACCAACCAAAAGTTGGCTTTGTCTGCGAGGAACAGACTTTATTATCCAGTGCAGATTTTTGTCGTCAAAACACGCCACGAGAAAAAACAATGTATGATGTATTTTTGTCTCCTCTGAGCAGAACTACTGCAAAATTAGATGCCTGGCAATTATCTATGAACAGTTTTGACGAAACGGTCGAATTTCGACAGAATACTCCTTTGATGAAAAAATACGAAAATCGAAAACGCTATCATTGAAGACAGATACACTTTTCAACTAAGCCAAACGGTGAACGTACTTTGTACATCTTCGTTTTCTGGTCAGACAGATTTGCAAGAACTCTTTCATTGGAGAACATAATCATTTATTTTCAATTTCTGTAAGGCAAATCACGAGCAGAACTAATTGATGAATTCCTACCCTTATTTGTTTGATTCCACCGCACACCTTACTTTGTTTTCTCAATCAGTTTTCAACTGAATGGTTAAATTGGTAAGTGGGTTGAATGCATATTGCTAAATAGTATGGTAGCCGCTGCCATCAACACCAGTTGAATCTAAGTTTAGCTTCTACTCATGTAGACTTCTCACATAAAAATAGGATAAAAGTAACGGGATTTTCCCCAGGAAAGCTGCCCTACAGTGTAATGGATCAAAATTGGAACTAAGTCCATCTACTAACAAAATGCAGCCTTATGTTTGAGAAAAACTGATCAATTTATCTTCTCCGCCAACAGTGTGTTGCATCTTGAGATGTCGGCTAATTTCAAGAAGACGAGAGCATGGATGCCGCATCGATTTGTACACATTTATTACCAATAAAACAACCCTTTTTGTAATTACTGTCTTGAAAAACATCTTGGAGGAAGACCGCTATTTTTTGCAGCGACAACCCGGTTACCTGAGGCAAACTGTTATGAGATACTACCCACGGAAGAGGTTCAACGTACCTTGGAGTCGCTCTTATTGGATTTCGAGGGAATAAAAGATAAAGAAGTTAGACAAGAAAAGAGGAAAGTGCATATAATGTATTCAACTTTTCTATAGAGGAGAATGTCGGTAGCTCAGGTAGCGTAGATGGTCGTTGGTTTGTTCGCTGAGCTGGGGAGTTTGGTCGCAAACGTTTCATCACCAATCGAGGTGACATCATCAGTGCGTAGTTGCGCGTAGATACGTTTGCAACCAAATTGCCCAGCTCAGCGAACAAACCAACGACCAGTGTATTCAACTGTTCTTTCCACAATCGTTTAACTGTTTTGTCAACAAACCGTAAGCTAGATGGCTTTCGACGCAAACCCAGAAAATACATGCCAGTTGTAAGTTTATCAGTGCACATTCTTTATGTAAAACATAAGTGAGTACAAAAATACAACTGATTGTTTGTCCTTAATCATGCTGGACGGCGTGCTGCTAGTTCACTTGAAGGTTTGTCTCCAAAAGCATTTCTCATTACCGGTTTGTGTTCTCTGGACTCAAAATGTAGAAATTTCCCCCAGTTCCGGGTCTCTGTAATTTTTTTCGTATTCTATTTTGCTGGTATAATCTGCGCACCCCTGCTAAATCCGCCGCTGACGCGAAGTTTTTGTCTTGTGACAATTTCGTGCGATAAGGGTTTTATTGAATGAGTGATCAATGTTCTCCTGTATCGATCATCTCAAATACACATGTACATTGTTCAGCTATGACACCTTTCCGATGCCTAGCTGCCATGCCACCCGAGGGAAGCCCGAAGGCTGGTATACTGCCAGGTTGCCAAAGCCTAGACGGGAAAAGCCGAGATAGAGAGACCAGGTTCGAACTGTGAACCTTCCGGCCAATAAATTCGCGCTGTAATCAATGAGCCATCTCGCTCTACATCGATTATCTCGAGTTTAAGTCAATTGTTGTCCGAAAGCCCACTTACCACAAAATTATTATATTTTAGTTGGCGCTCATGGTTCTGCTAATATTTTTTTTTACATTTTAGTGCACCAGTCATTCTCTAGATTCTACTGATGGTATTTTGAACTCAGCGGAGCAACCAAATTATGCTTTCTATTCCTGGCACTAACTTCACATTTTGGGAGGGATAACATAAGGCAAGTAATCTTTTCCATAGTGTTTCAGAATCCGTTCCGTCAGCAAGTAGCCTAGTTTCATAAAGTAAACTACTCACAAGGTTGCTGAGAATTATTCGACAACCCACGGCCGGTTTTGTCCTTCTTGGGGCTCATCAGATAGTTGCAGTCCCAAGTTTCCGTCAATCTTATGTTCTACTTAAACCCAACCTGAACTGACTTCGACAAATACCATCATTTGCAAATCAATTTGTTTTTTACGGAGACTCAACTGAATCTCGTTTCCGCTGCACAAAGGGCGCCTTATGTTTCACTTGATATAACAGTCGAGATATCGCAGTATAATTTTATAAAGGAAACCACTCATAAGCCTAGTCTCCTGCAACGATACTGACTGATGCTCTTGTGTAGCAGTGGGACTAATTGACATCAATAAATTAGGATACTTAAATCAGTTTAGATCAACCGAAATGTGTGAAGCTTTTAGTGTTAGCTTCAGGTCGACAAAGGCGCTGCAAATACCACACGATTGTAAGTGCCACAACCGCTGAACATAGTTTGATTCGACGTGGACGACGTGTTGAGAAAACTGGACCAATACCAGTATTCACAGGTCACCAGTTGGTTTTTTACACCTTGGATGCAGTTTCTGATTTGGAATATTTGGTGTGGGAGAAACATTCGGCTACATTGAGTGGACACGAACACCGAGAGAATATTCATTATTAATCTAGTTACCAAAAGTGCACAATTACTCGACAAAGTCAGTAACTTAAACGTATTCGAAAAGGAAAGCACTGAATTACGGGTTGGATTGTGCCAACTGTTGGCCTCTCCATTCGAAAACAACTCACGTTTCAAAGTCTCTGAATGGAGTAGAATGAAGAAAGTTCACGCGGTTATGATGCCATAATCAAAGGGAGGAGCACACTTTTCACGTCAGCTTTCAAATAGTGATTCAAGACCTTGGGACAATAGAAAAATTCTCACGCTTCCGAAAATCCTGAGTCAAAGCAGGTATTCCTGCACGGATAGCGAGCGTCATGAGAAAACTGTCGTATCCAAACCAATGGAAACCGCCACATCCTTAGCATTTCCGGTATTTTCGTTCATCAATCCACATAAAAACACCATTTGGAAATGAGGCAGAATTTCCTTGAGTACAAATAAAATTCTTGACATTAATTGCTCAAGGTATATGTTTTGCAAAATAATCGGTTACTGATACCTGACGTCAATTTTCTTTCTAGGTAAATAATACGCAAACACAAAAATCTTAAAAGGGTACCTGAAACTTCATAGTCAGGCCAGATGATGTCACTCTGATCTGTCGTGCCGATCGTAATATTTATTCAGGGTGAAACCACGAAAGGGCGCACATTTGAATCAATATACTTAAAGTGCGAAGGAACGTTTCGCGTCTTCATTTGTAAGGTGAAAGTTTGGCGAGCTTTAAGACAGGAAAAGCAACTTTGAACCAAACCTTGGTAGCCCACAGGAAGATATCCTTGTTTTTACTAGCTAAGTTACTGTTTATCCAACTCTGTTCGTCGCTAGGATTCCAACTAATTTTTCGGGTCATGTACCTGGTACAAAAAACCTGCATTTTAGATTTAGGCAGTTTAGTGAACTTGATCAAAGAAATAACCATACCCTTACTGACAATACGGTGAGTTCATATCCTTAAGAGTTTTTGGTATTGCGCTTTTACTAACTGCATTTAACTCCCAGTGTCTTGACATTTGGAAATCTCAGCGTCCAGTAAATTTAGAAAGACTGGTAACTATTTAAAATGACTGCGCTGAATTCATCACGCATCGTCTAGAGGTACCCGTCAACTGATCACCAATGTGTGGGATCTAAATAGTTATGCGTAATGCCCGAGTGTATGGTTTGCTACTACTCTCTACGTAAATCTGGGATACATAATGGACAGGTTGATACCCAACAGTTTAATCCACCTCAGGAAACACCGTCGTAGAATTTACACAGATGGTCAATCAGTCGTATGCATATGGAGGAAAACTTCTTGTTCGTACGTGGTCCCGATTTGGACTTTCCATGAATGCCCTCCATGATCTTGTCAATCCACTGTTGAAATGTGTCACTGAGGCTTGGTTCAACCCACGAGCGTGATAATAAAAAAGACAGGCCTACATCTGAAGTCAGAGGAATGGCAACTGTCGAGACTGCAAAATTTAATCAAAGACCCAGCTCGTCTACAAGGCTACCCATAGTTTCTAACTAACGGCTTTTCACTGGTAGTTGCGTCTGAAATGTCACTGACCGTAGCTCACAGACTAGACGATACAAATGGCAATATTCTACTGATTCCATATATATTCGTTGTCCTGACTAATAAAAAACCCATCGGGCGAGAGCACCTAGTATCGGAGAGGTTTCTACGATAAATAATTGGTAGTTTTGCGAGCGGATCCAAGTACAACTCATGTAGAAAAAAGCGGATGTGAGAACCGAGGCTCACAAGTGCACCATAGTTGAGGTGTCTTGAGTCAGATTCACTTCGCTTGTGCCCACGCTAATTGCACCTTGTGAAGATGTTGGTGCCCTTGTGCAATGGAGCAATGAGTGCAACATGAAGCAAGCTAAAAAACAAAGAAAAGTATCCCTCAATCTCTTTAGTACTTTGCGAAATGAGTTTGACACAAGTGCCTGTGACACTTGAAGATTACCTCATACCCAGACAATTATCCGGTGCGTTCTTCAAAAACCCAAGCGAACCATAAAAAGACCTGATATTTTATGTCCTACAGAAAGAAAGTATACAGCTGGATAAAAAAGATTACAAATATTTGGCAGGATCACACCTACTGAACTGAAATTGTAGTAGTGATCGAATTACAACTGACCAACCGGAATCGATCCATGTCTCCGGAGTACAAGGACAACATTTTCATGATCAGACTTTCAGATTTTTTCTTCCCAAAACTGGTCAAGTCAAATCGGTTCAAAGAGTCCCCTTGTAAGAACGGGATCGTTGCATTATCGTATGTCTCCGGCTTTTAAGGGTTCAACTAAGCAATAGTAATGATGGGGAGTTATTTTGGAAACTACCTAAAGCCCCCGAAATTCTGCCGCGAAAAACTGTATAATCAGCAGTCGAATAGGTCGATCTTACGAAACCCTGTGCTTACGATCTTGTCCAAGTTCTAATTTCAAATAAATCATGCCAAAAAGTATAAACAAAAAAATCTTCCTTGTCGTTCATCTGAAGCTTCTTGACAGTTTGAGTCCCCTGAAATCAATTCACAGTTATCAGAACACCTTACTCTCTTACTTAATGCAGATTCATCCACAATCACTGAATGAAAACCAGGAAACTAATGGCTATCTCACACGAGTTCAATTTTTTAGGCCCGGTTGATTGTTATTATTTGTAAATCGAAGCTAACTGAATTCCCATGTCGTGGTATCTGGTTATAAAATGAGGGGCAGTTTTCTGCATCCGTATAAGGAAATGCCCAAATCGGTCAGGGATATGAGTGAACTGGTAAGAGTTTGAGGGCTAAACAATAATAGTAATAATGATCCTAATAATAATAAGAGGTCAATGACGAGGACGCTCTGAGAAAGCAGGGACTCACCCAAGTCCAAGGTATCTCCTTTGAGGTTGGAATAAACATTATATAATAGAAAATCTCTAAAGAGTTCAGCGTTTATTTCCTGACAGAAAAGTTTTTCAAACTGTGAGTGTTCATTTCCAAACGGCTTCGTTGGGGTACCTATTTAGTCCATTCTTCAATGTCTAGCTTTATTAGCTTTGTACGTTCTACTTGAAAGTGTTTCTGGGCTTATGCGTTTGTGTGTCACTAACCAATTATCTGCTCTTGTGATCCGGTGACAGTGGAAATCTTTGTGCAATACAAATACTCACTGTGTAGAATTGAATTATGTGGGTTCGATTTCTGCTGCCATTGCAATTAACAGGTTGCGTTCTACTCATAAGCTATATGTGTATTTTCAAATGGAGTAGCCTACACCGCGAGCGTTTCACATCAACAACAGGGGAAAACTGCCATTCGGTATCCAGAGTTGTCGCCTGACCAAACGGTTTTGTTGTTTGTTAATTAAGCATACTTGGTTCGTGTGAATACAGTGGCATAATCTACCATAAAAGGTCTCTGGGTCTAGATCCCAAAGGACGGTCAATAAAACTCCTTTGGCAGACAAATATGTATAGGTGTTTTGGAGACGAGCACGTGCCTGCTGCTCAATGTTGGATGGAGCCATAGGCATATGTTTGAGACTAATGACGCCCCACCAAAAAAACACCTAAAAAAGGGACAGATACACCTGGATAAATGATGCCGTGCGGTGGAGAAGGGTGTTTTCTGATAACTTTTGCAAAATGCCTTTAGCAAACGGCCGATAATCCACGAAAACTTTAGGAATAATCCCTTATCAGGCAAAATCTTATCGTAGTGGTTCATCGCTTTTTTTAGAGGATGCGGCATGCTGAAAGCGAACCCGCTCAGCAATCAACATAGGTAATGGATGATAAATTTCGTTTTTAATTTCTTTGGCTGGGTAACGCTGAGGACACAAGATTGACCAGTTCTACACGTCCTTATATTTTTAGCCGCAAAAATATAGACAAGTGAATACTTACTGAGCATATATCCTGTATCGCCGCAGAAGAGTAAGAGGAAAATATTATGGTTAGCGAGAAATGCCAGTCAGGAACCAAAGGCACTACAGGTTGTTCCTAAACAGCAAAACTTGTGCAAGCTACATACAGTAGAGAATCTTTTGAATTTTTTTGCGGTGTTTTGATAACAGAGAGTGTAACAGCAACAGTTCGGTTGCTACCTAAACAATCGGGGCCCTGTGAGCGAATTTACCATACCTAGAAGCTGAAAGTCCACAAATCGAAGAAGAATATGTAATCCTCTATAAGTTCCTCAAATTTTTTCAGCCAACTTTATAGCCCGGCTCCTCAATTTTTGTCACTTAGATAAAGAGTTTTTTTAATATCGTCGTGACAATAGTATTATGGTTATCGCAATCGGTTTCCGAAAAGGAACTGTAAATTAAAGTTGAATATATTAGTTGTGAATGTGTTTTGGCCACAAAGGTTTGAGAGAAAATTAGAAACAACTTTGAGCTGAAAATGTTTATAACGTACTTTCCACGCGTTCTGCAATGGAATCAGAATAGCATGCCGCAAATCAGTAGTCTTTGTTTAAAACAATTTGTTCTGCTTAAAGGTACTTTTTGATAACTTGGGAACATATCTAGCGAAGCGTTTAGTATAATGCTTCCTAGCCGTTTAAAAGTCACAACACAGCTAAAAACGCTTTCGAATATTTCCTACTGAATATATTTTGAACGATTTATTTTCACAGTCAAGGGCGTACAATTCACGTTTACTCTACAGGCAAAAAGTTATAAGATATTTGAGCTTGAATAAAGCGTACACCCTACTGTGAAAGGGCCTATTCCACAATGTACATGATGTGAGCAAGATAAATTTACCCAGTCTTCTCTCCAGGTCTGTAAAGTACGATTGAAGGGTAGAAAAGCCCTCAGCCTGTAGAAGCATTTATTGTTCTTGGAGTTCAGTGAATAAACTGAAATTTTGCCGGTTAAATAGAACATTCTCAGGTTTAATTGGGTAACACACTGGGTACGCACAGACACGACTCCAAGTGAGAATCTCTTTCAAATCAAAGTAACTTCCTTCTGGCAGTATTTATGGACCGGAAAGATCGATTCAAGTGTGGTGTTACGTCATAGATCAGTGCAAAATTAAGGTCAGTAACTTACAGTCGGACTCCACTGCAAAGATCATATAAAAGATGATAGATTTATCATAACAAAAACCGTATTGTGCACAAAAACACGAATTTGCGTTCTACGAAAAGTTAACAATGTATATCCAGAGAGCAGTTATCTAAGGGCACTTGTGTAAAACAGGCGCATGCATATAACTTATACAGTTATTTCTAGACAAACTAACGACAAAAACTTGCCACAAATTTTCGTGTTTTGCAGCGCATTTCCGAGAAGTCGAGGTTCACATGAACGTCGAAGAAAGTTTTGGTTTTTGCTATTTAACACTGATTGGTGAAATGGCTAACCAAGCCAGAATTACACACCTGACCGTAAAGCAATAATGAATAATAAGCCAGAGGTTTTGGTAAAATTATCTGATAAACACTTCAAAATGGAACATTAGCTTTACTAAATAGTAAGTTGGCACTTAATTGTGATGACCAAGAACAAGCTGAAGTTAATTTGAGCATTACATGGTCTAACTTATGACACAAGAATTCCAGTTTAGAAGTTGAAGAGAGCACAGAGAAGTGAGCTCCTGCACGATATACCTGATTCAATTTGCTGCATCCCATCGGATTTATACTACAAAACAATTTCAGATGAATAACTACAGCTGGACGAGAGCTTACCTTCTTGATATTAAGAGACACTCAGTCATCAAAGACGTGCTAATATATGCGATGTACTTGTTAATGTGATCCCGTTTTCTATCCGCTGGTAGGAGTATATTCACCAAACAGTGGTACTTCACCGTTCATGATCTTGTAGATGGTGTGAAATACAGCTGCGGGGTCAATACAGTACCTAGTTTTAAGTGAATGCCGGACCACTGATGAGGCCATACTGACCTAGCACTTACTTCAGGATTTGAATATGTATTTTGGCATAGCAGAGCGGATTGATTCGAATGTTACTGTATTTTAACCAAGATATGTTCGGTCCATCTAAGTTCTGTCAAGTTACTAGACCAAGGATCCACGCTAAGACAGTAAATGGCATTGAAGATGGTGTACTGTGGTCGTCTTACTGTAGGGACCCAGTTTGGGATGCAGTTTTACAGGTGGCAACAGGTTTGGCAGCTAGCTAGTTTGGTTGAACGCTGCTCCATCAGATAACGGATATCCTCTACTCTGGATTCACACACACATTCTTTTGCTGAAGCGTGCTATGCTGCTCCACACATTCACGTGGACGTCCACGTGCACTGCATGCATATTTCTCCCGCTTTGTCGTATAATATTTTAACTGAACCGCTCTTGCAGAGTAGTGTCACAAAACGGAAGAAATAATGACAATGACCAGTCCAAGTATATTTCCGGGTAGGTGACCTGCGAAAAGATCCATCGCCCTGATGGATTACTCGGATGTCGAGAAAGACAACTGTGTCACTCACTCTGAGCTCTGCTGTTAACTTTGTTTGGATGAGCAATGATCAGTACATGGAGCAGCTCAGTTGTCTTTGAAGTGATTCCATGACCTCTTTTATATGGAATTTGTATGTTTTATGTAATTCTGCTCATTAGCATTTCATTTCTAACCACGAGCTTTCCTTGGCAACACCATCAATCTGTTTGTCCTACTGACCTTAGAAGCTGGACCACAATTAATCGGTTAACCAAGCAAACTTATTGGATTCCTACTCCTTACAAAGACTTAGATACTTACGACTATGCTCAGAGACTCCCCTCAAAAAGGATGCTCACAGTGACATCTTTTGCCTGGAAAATTATACTACTTCATGGTGGACCAAAGTCACTTACGAATGAGCCAGGCAAACACTAAGAAAATGCAACTTTGGAAATGTTGTCACTGTTGGATAAAAGCCGGCATGTCTCAGCGTTGATCATTTTAGGGATCCAAAAGCTCTGCCTCATATACCTTTACAAACGGGCAACAATATAGCCGGCAGTGGAACTCTATCATCAGTGTCCTTCTGTCGGTGCCCACCTCTCCCATTTTAGAGAAGTAATTCAGTTACCTGAATTCGGAAAACCTGATTTCACCAAATTTATCTTCCCTGAAAATGACTCCAATTATTTAAATAAACGAAGCTAGACTAGGGCATATGCTTTCCATCAACAGCTCATCGTTGTTTATGTCAAATAAGCCTAGAAGCACTCTATGGCTGTTTTTCTCCCACTCGTAATTATCAGCACTCACGGTAGAACAGGTTGTTGAAGTACTCAACATTTCCACAGGAAACTCACACCGCATCATCATTTTTGTACCCGACTTTTCCTTACCCCCTTAAAGTAATTTAGGCCTTTCATTTCTAATGTACCTAGCATCGGTGCTTATATACCTTTAAATTGAAGTTGCTGTTGTCAAGTAGGTTGCATTTTTTGTTGCCAGGCTCGATTCTCGAATCAAAGATTCACCAGAAGCATTTTGTATATCCACAGAAAGCCTCACTTTTGTTCCTATCGATATTACCGAGGGATCGCTTTATGAGAACACACGTTCAGCCTATATGATTGTTTACGAAATACCTATTTCAATCAACTCCGGATAGCAGGGACCAAGAATCGCCTATCCTCAAACCTGCGGACTATTCCACCTCAAGTTACAGAGTACGTGACACGGTTTTTACAATCGTTTTCGCATGGATGATATATAGGCATCAAATCCAATGGCACAAGTCTAGCATCCAACAGAACTCTCTGCTTGTCAGACTGCCAGGGACAAGTGCGAACAAACAGACTTTGCTAACTTTTATACCAGTCGCACTTGTGGTGACCTACTTAGGACGTAGTGCGCTTTACTTAGGCTATGCAATGACCAAAACACATTCAGTAAGCCAAAACACAACACCTACCGAATGTGGAGAATAAAAAGCGACTTTTGGATATCATACTACACACCCATCTTAAGCTACGGCTATTGCCTTAGGAGAATGCGTATTTTACATAAATGTTGAAGTAAAACTGGGGCCAGGAGTATCAGTTAGGCCGATGATGGAACTTTCATATTATTGGAAATTTTCTGAATACACTTGAATACGTATCGATGTTGAGACCAAGCAACAGGATCGAAACTGAAAGCAGTGGGTTCGATTAACCAACCCTGACGTAATTCTGACTGTTTAGTTACGTGAAGATTCGAACACCAGGATTTTCATGTTTCTCAATTTACATCAATCTCAGAAATGATGAGGAGCTACCAACACATGATATTTTAACCAGCTTTTTGAATTCTGTTGATTAATACGTGTCACACTCCAAGAAGCGTCCGACAAACTATCTGTTGTAGGAGAACATTTAAACATTTATCAAGTTTGCAAAAGTAGGTCCATCGGAGCTTTTCAAACCAAATGTTATTTTGATTCAAACGGTTACTATTGGGGGACCACTTTCGATAGCTGTTATTATCAACTTACTCCGCTTCTTCACTGTAAATGTACGGAAAGATCACTTTCTTGTGATATCTAAACGAAAACTCAGTTATAATCTGAGATTATCGGACCTATAAACAAGCTCAGTGTATCTGAGGCATTTATCGAGCCGACATGGTTAAAATTCTAATGGCAACACGTATACCAGACAAGCATGTACTTGACCGATTGATCGTAGGAGCCACACCAACGAATCGTCTATAACTACTGGCCGGATCCCGGCCAATAATTTTATAAGCACAAACCATTTGGCTTAGAAAATGACGTAACAAAAAGAACAGCCAACGTGAAGTTAGGACAGAATACTGATAATGGCAAACTAAAATCCCCACGAGCATTCAAAACCACCCACTTTCATATGGCAATATAGAGTGTCCACGATGAACAAATTTGGTGTTGCTTCGTCTTCTATTATTAACCCTGTTTTTGGGACAAATTCTCTTATCAGAACCGAAAGACTCAGAGGCTTGGGGATATTTCATCCGAGTACATCTACTAAGTAATCAGTGTCTCAAGCAAGGAGACATCATCAGTGCGCGGTTGGGTGCAACTGCGCACTGATGTTGCCTCCCCTTATGGTGACGAAACGTTTGCCTGCCAATTACCAAGCTCGGCGAACAGATCAACAACCACCTGACCAACAACCAATGAACTCACCCAAGCTATCAATACTTCGACAAATTACCAATGTGCCGCATGTTTGCTGTTTTCATCAGAGAGTTTTCTGATTCACTTATGTTATGCGATTTGAAAAGGTGCCGTGAAACGCCAGCTAGTTATTATCACACCTTCAGATAAAACGAAAGTCAAGGTACAATTCAGTGAAACGTTTGTACATTTTAATGCGATTTCTGGGATTTACTGGGAAGCTTTGCGTGTAATGCATAACTTTGGAGTCCCAAGTAGGAACTCTGATGGAGGAAATTTCACCAAAATAATTGTGTGATTACATTTCTTTGTGTCACATTCGTTATTAGCCAAGGTAAACATGTGGTCCAAAATGGTTTCTTTTTCACTTCCGACCGTTTTTGACTGACACACTAATGATCTAAACATACGGGAGTAATACCAATTCAAAGTAAAACCGTGTCATGTAAGTTACTAAGGTAAGGTTTACTTGTTTGCGCTGATTTCAAAGGCCACATTGTTTGTGAGTTGAGACTGTAAAAATGGGTTAATTCACGTACAGTCACGCTATCACTCCTTCGAGTCAGGATGTATTACAATGAACTGCTGGGTTGTCAGTTTATGATGTACAATGTTTGTTAGCCAAAAATGCTTTTACTGGATTGCCTTGAGATGCCAGTGTCATAAATTTCATCGGTTAGACAATCTAAGCTATCAGCATTTGTTTCCATCTCAGAATTGTGTCCATTACAGCGCAACTTTCAGAGTATAATCTGATGACTGGTGTGTACCAGGATTGAAAACACAAAAAGGTCGCCAACACGTACAGAAAACAATTACTTACTGAGACTAACTCTCCCAGCTACAGATTGAAATGACGCGTAAAAGTAGGTGTACTAGCATGTCGGTTGAAGATTTTTTGGGTACAATTTACGTACAATTTACCAGTCGGACGTTATGGTGCTTTTCAAAATAAAAGAAACCTAAAATATGCGGAAACGAAGCACCCCTTTCGTGCTTTTTTCAAAGACTATCTTCATTGCCATTAAAACTATACGAATGACCCCTTATTAACTTAAGATAAATTAGGTGATACACAGCACGTCGTACTTTGTCACAGGATAATTGAGGGTTCTTTCGAAACATCACGAGATATCTATGCAAGCATTAAAAACTCCATAGGACCTTTGTAGTGATGTCTATAAATCTTATTTAGCAAAGAGTAAGAAACAGTGTTTGACGCTTAAGCAAGAGGTATCGCAAATTGAAAGCCAGACAAGGATCCGCCAAGAATCTATAAATGAAGCAGAGCGAGTAGCCAACCAGAGGTAAGCGCTCAGCAACCGCCTTATCGTAAGTCAACATGGAATAAACGTCCATCGTATTTTAAGTGAGATCGGAGTTTGGGTGCTGAATACCTTGGTAAAAATCTCCCGTCCTATTCTCACTTAGTGCACCATAATATTGGTGAAATAAGAAATAATCTATGTTCTAGAGAAACATGTTCAACAAGCAAGGCAACGTTGATCTGTTCAATCAAGAGTTGGTTTTCGCAATCTCACTCCAACACAAGATATCCGGATGTCCATATATGTCTGCCATGCTTTCAATTCTCCATCACTGATTCTCGATCAATTCTGTCCTTGGACTTGTGTTCTCAAGGATGAGGGCGGAAGTGATCTCAGAACAGCTCACTGGTTGAGGGGCGGAGTTACTGACCGCAAGTTTAGTTGTTTGAAGCAAATCTATGTATCTCGACCACCCCTTGCTCAACTTTAGTTAGCCTAGCATTATCTCAGCCCACGTGCTTTTTGTGTGCCATGGCAGCTAGGCGCTGAAAGGGTGTTGAAACTAAAAGATTCCATTTGCTGTATGTAGTTGGTTTGCGACCCAATACTTTCTTTGTGCTTGCTCCCAAAAATAAAATGCTACTTCATGAAAAGTGACCTTCTGATTGCACGAGTTCCATTTAAGGCGTCTTACGGTAAGCTGCTCCACTTAGCCTAAGAATGATGTTCAGCGTGAAGGGCAAACAACCTCGAAAGATAATGAATGTTATGGTTTACTCCCAAAAATAAAATGCCACTTCATGAAAAGTGACCTTCTGATTACACGAGTTCCATTTAAGGCGCCTTACGGTAAGCTGCTCCACTTAGCCTAGGAATGATGTTCAGCGTGAAGGGCAAACAGCCTCGAAAGATAATGAATGTTATGGTTTACTGCTCACATACTATGTTTGGTGAACCAAGTTCATCCAGCGTCCTTACCACATCTATGCCTCCTATTCCGGGCCGCGTATCGAACCTCAGATTTTTTCATTCCTTTCGCTCCACATCTCAGTCCGAATTTCGGTAAGTGAACATTCTCCACCTACTTACCCAAAGGCCGGTGTTCAGAATATTGATTTCTCACATCTGTTCAAGCGTTCCGTAATTTGTTCCCATTCACACCGCTCTCGTTTGAACGGTCGTCCTCCTGTTCTGGCGTAATTATTCCGGTAAGTGCACACCAAAGGGTGGAAGCACTGGAATCGAGTTTCGCTCTTATTAGAGCTCATCAGCAGTGCAAATCCAGTGATCGTGCTGGGATTTGAACTCCGGACATCTGACATGCGAGGCGAGCGTGTTACCAACACTCCATCAACGCACGTTGGACGCATCTGAATTTTCTGGACAAACGAACGTATTCACGCTTGAGCGTATTTATTGCAGTAACAACAGTGATTCATTCTATTCGTAGAATTTGCATGAGCTTTATCTTCTGTGTTTTGTTCAAACAGACCACCAGAAAAAAACTCTACATTTCGCCAAGGATAATTATATTCCACATTTTTGCTTTTGCACGCCTCACCTGATTCGTTTGCTGATCAAATGAACAAAAGCAAGTTTTGTTTACCGATATCAGATTGAAAAGAAAGAATCCCAGAAGAAGCTCATAAGAGACAAAATAAAGGACTGCTCGCACGGCGCAAAAGTAAATTTTGTAGAAAGCTGCTGACAGTTGGCAAAATGTATTAAAATACAAGCGTTAGCACATGTTTCATTTTGGTAGTCCAGAAAAATGACTTGAATTGGGCTATTGTTATTCTTGGATGGAGGAAATTTCCAACCCCTTGCTTCATATGTTATCGGTAGCACCCCGATATTCCAGTCAACAGTGTAATAATACATACGGTATGCATTCTGTACACCCAAACTTCAAGACAGAGTGTGTACACCAAACAAATATCACCAGGTCATTAGGGTAAAGTTAGCTGTTCAGTAATAACATGCTGCCGGATGTTTGCATTAATGAAAAAGTGAATACTAATGTCTTCACAGTCATTTTTGGTTCCCTGCACTTTAGAGATGAATCATGCTAACCTGACGTTTGCCTTTTGATAGAGGAGTGGATTCAAGAAGTGGTGAGGTGTTTGATGTTCGTTAATCGTTTTGAGACCTGACTGATGTGCGCTGGAGATAAGGAAAAGCTTGGCTGTTGGTCTGTTTACCGAGCTTGGCAGTTGGATTGCAGACGTTTCATCACCAATCGAGATGACATCGTCAGTGCGGGGTTGAGTGGCGCTTCTCTAGCTTTCATTTTTCACTTGTTTGTTATGAGGATTTTCGATAGGGATTGTAACCTGCGAGACGGATAAATGAGTTTTCCCACTCGGTCTTTCACCTCATTATTTTAGCATCTATGCATGTAACCTTAAGCAAGTGGAAACCACGCACTACAGTACGCGCGATACGCAGAATCGGACATTTTCGTTATCCGACAACCTACAGGAAAAACCAGGTTTTGACTTCACTTGACACCAAGGTGGAGTTCGTGGTAACGAAGCTGAGTGGACTGAGTAGTTGAACTGCATCAAAGATGGTTCTGCCATATTTTTGACACGGTTTGGAAATTTCCATGCAAAATAGGTTGTTCTGCAAACTTTCTGGATTAATCCGCATGAAAAATCCTCATTGATTATGGAGATTAAAAGCAATTACCATCTGGTCTACGGCAAGCTGACTTATAATATAATATGAATGGTACAGTTGTTTACAAAATTATGGTCACCTTGAAAAAATATATTTCAAAAGAACAAACGGAAGAGACTCAAACCTAAGATAAACGTTGCTTTTCCGGAATGCAATTCAAGGAAGTTCTCCCAAAAAAAAACGAATTGAAAACTACTGTATCTTTGCGATTGTTCGAACTGCTCATATTGCTTCATATGATGAGGTAACTCTGTCACTTAAAATTTAAACAATGGAGCAACATACCCTCAATCTCATCTGATTTGGAGTGTTAGAGATATATGGCAGACGACTTCATGGTTGCTGGATGAACAAGTCACAAAATCAGATAAAATATTCAGTCACTAAATTAGCTGCGTGCAACATGCTCTTGTAAGAGCTCAGCAATTTCTCGATAACGTTTTCTGCAATGGATGTCCTGCACTCAATCTGGTACTGACATTGATCTCGCCAAACCTGACTGTTAAACTAGGAGGCTTTTCCCAGTAGAGCTTTCACATGTTACCATTAGCCTGAGTTAGCAAATGATGAGGGGTAGTTAGATAACAAGTAAAGATACGGTCCAAAACACTTGAGCGGACTTCGGGCGATAATTTGTTCGGCGAATTCTAGGGAGTTGAGTGAGCAATAAACCACTGTAATAATCACAAAAATGGAACGATGATTTTATGTTCTGTGCATTTTTGTCCTAGACGCACCGAATAAGATTCTCCCTTCAAAAAGAGTCTTGCGAACCAGTTCTTACAAAATACCGCCGTCCCACTAATGCGAACATTTTACTCGTTTATTTCAACTCGAAATTGAGAATGAAAGTAGTTTCCGAAACTTCTAATGCTATGAACTCTTAAGGTATGATATAGAAGACTTATTACTGACAGTAGACTTGTTTGCCAGTGTTCTTCCAACGACTTTTGATGATAGAGCTCATCTTATTACAGACTATTCAACCACTCCCATGCATTGGAGATTGGTATTGAGATTAGGTAATAGCAAACATTTTACGGTGCAAAACAGAGAGAAATACAGCTGCTCCTTTGCCCTCCAAACAATTTTCCATATTTCTAGCATCGCCATTTCGAGCCGCTTTTTAGCCCCTGCCTTAAGAGGATGGACAAGGTTTCATTTGCGTTTACGTTTGAACATTCTTCTTTGGTCCCGGACCCAAGTTTTCTAGTGAGTCCATGACAAAAAAGAGAGGCATTAAACTCGAGTTTTATTACTATCATCAGCAGTGCATATCAGTAGGTCATGTTGGGGTATGAACCTTGGGCATCTGACGTAACAGGCGAGTGCGCTACCCTACTCCATGAGAGCAATGCTGGTGATGCTGACCAATCGCGCCGCCTTTCAGGACCTCCCATTCAGGTAGCGCTATGGAGGTTTGAAATCTGCTTGACAATTGTTTATCGCTGGTTAGTTAATGGTGGTTGCAGAGTGTGACAGAACCAAAAGAATGACGCATTTCAAAGGCAATTCTTCGGCTTACCAAGCATAATACAAGTACCGTGGCTCAATGTTTATGCTAATACCTGGCCCTCAAGTTTAATACCCGGGTTTTCGCAAAACTCTCAGATCAGGACTTCTTTTGTACAAGCACTCATGTTGTTGTTATGTTATTTCTGCATTAGTAACGTATGCGGCTCGAATTTGCTGAAGAAACGAACATAAAGTTTCTTGCATTCCTAGAAAGTAGCCGGTTTAAGGTGCTTTATGAAAAAAGCAGTCCATAAAGTGAGCTCCTTGAGATGATAAGACAGTTCAGAACCAGAGTGTGCGGAAGCGTTTTTTAATTTAGTGCCAATATTCAATCTAATTATAATGACTTCCGTGGGAAGTTTACCCTTTTTAGAAGAAAGGTAACAAAAAATCTAACGACCTTGACAGGTTGACGGCTTTTTCGGTTCGAAACATTTAAGTAAATATATGAAAAACATGATTAATATTAATGTCGTCCAGCCTAGTAACCTTTCAATGTCTAGCTGTTATTCCACCCAAACAGAGAATGATGACTAAAGTACTTTCAGGTTGCCCAGGCCTAAACGGAAGCAGTCGCGATTTCGAGGCTAGGTTCGCATTTAACCACTGGGCTATCTCAGCCTTGAAACAAGCTAGGAGGTGACAAATAATTTGTGATGAGTAGACTTGACGTGGTTCCAAACTTGGACGGCTATTTTTCATGCTGTACATTTATGTAGGTTATGTATCAGGCATTATTTCGGACTCACTGATTTCTGAGGCGATATCTGTGTGATGAATAATGACTGGTGACTTCTATTTGTTAACCGTAGTTTGACCGCATCATGTCAGCGAAGACATCAAAATCAGAATTAAACCCATTCTAAATGGTCCCTCGAAATCAGTTGCACTCGTTTGGTTAGTCATTACGGAGGGCGGTGAATGATCCTTCCGCCTCAAGCCATTTGCCTGTTTCATAAGAAGAACACTTCACAAACAAGCTGGTCTCTTCAGAACAGGATTTAGCAGTCAGCAGGTTTAATCATAACTGGTATGCATTTTTGATTTAATGAATGATTTGGATTGATAATGCCAGCCCATCACTCCGGAAACAAGCGTGAAAATAGACGTATGTTTTCAAAAGAGAAAGTCACTTATAAACCGCTAAATTTGAAACGTTTACGAGGAAACAGGAAGTTCTTGGATGATGCTTCAAGGCCCTGTAGTTAACAGTACTGTCCATTCTGTATCGCCTCGCCAGTTCCTTTCAGAAACAAGAAAAATAATCCCGCTCACCATCCAAGTTTAAACAAAAAGATTTTCTATAAGTCATACTCACTGCTTATTCATTTTCTCCATCAAAACTCATTTCTATGCGCTGATAACTTGAGGCTGTTACTAATAGAACATAGGCTGTTTTGCGTTCCTCTTGAGCGATTGGTACCATTTGAATCTGGGTTCTTCGGAGCGCTATCGTAGTTCCCAAGTTTCCTCGTGTCAAATACGTCAGGTTTATTTATTTTAAAGTTGAAACTTTTGTTACAAGAGTAAATTTTTTGATATGGGACAGCATGAATGGGACAGAATATGTTATACGAAAGGTTTTTACGATGGAAGTAACACCTTTCTGGCCCGACTAAGTGGAAGTGGACCGCCAGGAGTGATAGAGTCCTTCTTCCTGCAAGACAGCCTGACTTCTTTAACTGAGACTGGGGGCACACATTCGCCATCGTCCAATGTTAAATTCCACAGGTAGAATAAAACAGTAATAGCTGTAGCGATGGTGATTGGGTCAGTGTCATCTATTTGAACAGAACATGAACATACATTGCGTTTTATGGAATGAAACCAACTTAGTTCTACTCAAATGCGTTGTCGCAAACCCTAAAGTGACAAGGTATACCTGATGAATTTTGAAGAAAAACTGTTGATCCAACTGAAAGAGTATTTTTTTGATATTCATCGTAGTGTTTCACTCCACGGAACAGGTGCTAAGGCTGAAAAGGTGCCAGATATTCTGCTAGGTTCTTGTTTCTTCATGTATCTTCTCACACTCAAAAATGAAAGTATTACAGGATCACATCGATGAGTACATCCCTGGCCTTCGAACTTTTTAAATGTGGTTAAGTGATGGTGACGTGCTTCGATCCAATTTGCTTTAAATTAAATTCCAAGTAAATGATGCGGGTCTCTTGGCAGCAAACTGCTAGTTGTATTGGGATTCTGGAAGAGACGATCGCAAAGACCAGTCAGCAAACAATTTCACTGGTGAACCCTGAAAAATCCGTTTGTTAGCCAAATCCTAGAAGATTTATTCAATCCCAAGGCGGCGAACGATTGGGTATGGTAAGCTTATCATTGTTTAAAACTGATGAGTTTCAGTATTTGCTATCAGCATTACGTAAACTAGTACAATATTTTAAGTTGAAATTTTTTAAAAATTCAATTTTAGGGATGGTCCAAAATAGATATTCCCTGAAATGCTGGTTGAACCTCAGGTGTTACAAACTAGAGTAGATTCTCTAAGCAAGCTCCGTTCTGCTCACATATATCAGGTGTAGCATTGATCTAATGCGAACCGATAGCTGAAACCATCTGGTAAATGAATGAAGTTGCGGGACAAAGTTCACCGACCCAAAAGTTCACATTTTCGGATGTTGTCACTGACCAGGTCCAAATGATACTGACGAGACTGCCTGTAACAAACGCCTCGTTCACGCTGACAGTAGAGAGGCGGTGGATGTGAGTAGCATTTTCAGTGATTTTTCCTTGTTGTTTTGGAAAAAATGCTTGCCATCCTTTAGTTTCAACTATAGCGCAATGGGGACATCAGGTCTCTTCTGTGATACCACCCAGGAAATATAATAAAGCCCTCGTTCAAGGACGCAGTATTTAGTAAATAACTACTCTAGCGACAGCGTATTTTGACGTTACGGAGAGTTGAAAGCCAAAACAAAGTGTAATTTTTGATAAGGTCCCAGGTGAGTGTGGCACGGAGCCCCTGATCTTCGTCAACAATCGGATTACGCTGTCTAAGAAAGATGTATATTTTAATGTCCCATAAATTGGAAAACTTAACAAAACAAAGTTTGTATGTAACGGATCTTCTCAAATACTACTCCTTCCTTCTTTCCACTCTTGGTTCGTGAAACGCAAGCCATTGCCATCGAATAACTCAGTAAGGACAGATGTGGGTTGCTCAAATAAGAACTTTTACGAACACAAGAAAAAATAGTTAGATGTATATCGTCCCTAAGCAAAAACTGAAAGTGATTCACGCTGTAAAATGTGACACACAAGGCCCGGTGGCAATACAGAGTATGAAAACTTCTTGGGTTGTGAGAGTATGCTAATTCGCTCACCCATCGCTTTTATCGAGTACAGTAGGAGGTATCATCTGCGGGGTAATCATTCACGAAGAGAATCAACGGTGGGGGCTCTCCATCAGATTTACGTAAGGCTACTTACTGTAGTGAGTCACTTGTCACCTCTCTAGAGAACTCAATATTCCGCTGCAGGACTAGTCCTCCTTTCTCTGGAAAAGTCATAATGCTGACCAACTGCTCACAAAATCAAGACCACAAGCTCCAAACAGCAATCCCAAATGATGAACAACGGAGTACGGTTCATCAAGAACGTGGTTTCTGAACCGTAAGATGACAGATTAGCCTGATGGATATAGCTCTAAAACGGTTGCAAATGCAGCCCTGGTAAGGCATTGCTTTGTAAGTGGTGAACCTTATATCGTTTCCTTCAACAAAGTAGAAGCTTAACATTCTCCATTCTAACACTACTCCTTTGATGTCCACCGTCCTTTGATGGTTGCTAATCTTAACTTAATAACGTTTCATACACTGGTCTTAACAAGTAATACGCCGCCTATCAACGAAAACGAGTTTTTTTCGAGTAAGGGGAGGTTTTCCGGAAACACCTATATATCGGTTTTTATAGCTATGAGGTTCTCTCACAGGATAATGGGTTAGGCCTTGTGTCGCCAACTTCCATCTACGCAGGCAGTAGGCCGGAGAAGACGCGAGACCAATGTCTTCAAAGTGCCATTCCAGGTAATTATCAGGAGTTTTATGAGCTTCCGTTACTAGTCGGTGCACATTTACATTACGGCAACACTTGTTTTAGGGCCGACTCAAAAGTAGATGGGCATGAGCTTGGCTAATACTCAGTGAACGCGATATAACCAGAGGCCAAAAGTAACGCAGAAACAAGCTTGGCAGCTTGCAAAGTGACCGAGATGAGAAGGCGAGTCGGGCTAAACAGAATAACTCACGAAAACTGCTAAACAGTTCTGTAATTTCCGCTTATCGATAATCTGGCACATTGGTATTGGACCAAGGATGGAATTTGTTGAAAATTGTCAACTGTTTAGGAGCGATCACAATGTTGTTTTTATTCAGGATAACTGGACAGTGTTTTGACTACGGATTTCGACTTAACAGGAACTTGCAATATGTTGAATTGTAATGTGTCTTTTTGACCAGTGCAGTCATCATAATCAGGAAGCACAGATTTCGCGGATGAAGCCAACTGGAGGTTTTATTAATTACAAAAAACATTATTCTATAATTCGGTGTCGGGGTTTCCGTGAAAATTTCGGTGGAAGTTCAGGAAACTAATTTGAGATCTGTGACAGTCGGAATAGCCGTCAGCTACGCCATGGTGTTTGGTGACTTAACAGTAAGATTTCGGCCATCAACTGTACTTCTTTCTACTGCTGTGCTCGAAATTCTCATGGTGGGTTGACCAGTCGGGCTGAGAAATGGGAGAAATTTTGTCCACCTGGTTCTACTTTTGTTAGTCAGTCGTATTTCAGTTCTTTTGTGTTGCCGAAAAGAACCACAGTGGCACTTACCAACGCTTCCCACCCTGTCAATGGCATCTTTTTTATTTACAGCTATTGTCCACTGCAAGCGTCTCCCTAACTTACCAGAATGAGAACCTCTCAGAACGCTGAGTTTTGCAGCACTGCTAATAAGCACTTCGCACTCTAATGGCACGTGATACAGTTGAAAGTCACCTTCGTCAAGTGGAAGAAAATGCGTTGCACTTACTTTTAGCTTCTCCTAAAGATATTTTGAAGATATTTCAAGTTGTAAACAAGATGTGTGAATTTGTTTCCAAATTGTTCAAAAAAAATAATATATTGCAATATTATCGATACTTTATTTCATGTGTATCATGGAGTTAAATTTGTTACTCACTCAATTCTTTAAGAAGCTCTGGATAAAGATAACAAGCATTTTTTGAAACCGAGTTGCTTATTCGTTTGGTTGTTTGGACCGCTCGATTTCGGTTTAAAAAATTATGAAGTCTGGACACCTTAAGTTCTGTGACAGTGGTTTTCACCTTTGGGGACTTCATGAGGCAAATGGGTGCCCAGACCTTCGATGACACGGTCCACAAATACTCACTGATATTTTAGTTGTCTCACTTTGTCTCCGTCGTACTCATATCTTTGTCGTCTGTCAGTCACCTAATATTACGCGGTATGGATGGCAAACGTATGGTTAGATCGTGAAACTTGGCGCTGAAAGACAAGTTTAGGCCTGTTTGGAGATTGATACTTGAAAAAGAAAAATTTGACGGGGATGAAACAGCAACATATTTCAAAAATGGCCGGCCGCACTTTGTAAGCCTGCAAAAACATGAGTAAACATGGTGGTTGGCACACGTTTAACTAGCCCAGGAAAATATTTGATCGTGACCCGTTTGTCTATGTAGACAAGCGATCAGATGAATGATAGCTTGGAATATATGGTAAGTAGGCACCTGACAGTACTCAATAAACTATACCTCAACATCACACATTCATACCCAGTCCAAAACAAACCGAGAGTGAACAGACCCAGAACTAGCGTGTTACTACTGCCGAGTAGAGAGTTTGTACGTCGTGTGCTCTCCTGGTGACTGCATCTTTGTTTGAGGAAAAAGTAGAGGTTTGCTCTAAAGGAAGAACTCTTCGAATCAGGCAGTACCAGTAAGCTGCAAACCGCTGAGAAGAGTCAGTAAAGTGCTGTTTTCAATCAGAAACTTGGCAAATAACCGCTCGGCGGAGATATAAGCTATTTTTCTTTTACAGTGTTGTTTGCTGTCTAAACAGGTGTTTCTAGTTCTTTTGACACTCTAAACTCTGACGGACAGAATCCAGCACTTCAGATCTTCATGTGCACTCTATTATAACGGTTGGTAGAACAGTGCGGTTTCATGTCGTGTTGAAACTGAGGTAACAATACATGTGAGTAACTGTTTGGTTTCAGCTTATTTGTGATGTGGTTGCATTGTGTAATGCAGCTAAATCAGATGTCTTTCAACGCCGATGATCAAAGTGTACGTCACTACATAGAGCTCAACTGAAAATAAAACATTACCCACGAAACTTGAACCGTTTTGCAGTGAGGGCGAGATATATGTGCTACTGAAAACCGCTTTATCCATAAAAAAAATGAAATGCGTCTTATGTTTACATGCTGAATAATATTACGAAGATAAATTCGTGAACAAATTCACATTTACAAATTCGGTGACGATTTTAGCTGCACATTTATTAAAATTTGTTAACCATAATTAAAATACAAACATCTTGTGCCTTGAATCGGGTATTCAGCAATAAGAATCAAATTAAAGCAGTTCTGTTGGAAGGAATTTCTAGCTGAACTTTGAGGTACTTTTTGTGCAATAGATTTTTGGAATAAAACTGCACTAAAGGAAGTAGGGCAGGATATTCATCTGAGCAAAATAGCATCCAAATGTTGAATTTCCCTTCATATGCTTACCCATTCGTTTCTCTGAAAAAGAAATAGACGGGTGCTATAGTAAACCAGTTGGTCACTCTGATAACTTTAACCAATCCACTATAGATGTCTTAACGAATTATCGCACAACCTCGAAACTTCAGATTGGCACTCTACTCTTCTGAGTACCATTTTCCATTATTTGTTTGATTTACTGATAGATACGACTGAGTTATGCACAAAGAACCATTCAAGTTTGACGGGACTGGATAGGTCTCTGTTGTTTGGACTCTCCAAAAATCATCTGATGGAAAACCCTTCATTGTAAATTTAATGTGAATCGAACGCTTAACTTCGAAAACAAGAACCTCCAGAGCACCGCAATCGCTCGTTGTTCATCATTTTACTGCGATTTTCTCACCAAAGAAGAGCAGGAAAATGAAGCAAGCTTGTGCCATTCGATGTGGTAATGTCTAGGTGATAAACATCACTGATAATGCCTTTAAAATGACGGTGGACTGTGAACATGGAACTCTTCTGAGTCTCAGAAGTGTCCGCGTCAAGAGTCATCGTGGTTCTGATCCTGACAGTCTTTGATCTGCTCTGTACAAGGATGGCAGTGGATTCCTCAGCCTAGCTTATTAGCCTCTAGATGGGAGAAGTAGACCTGCCCATTCAACTGGAGTGAGTCACTAATAATTCCCGTTTCCAAACAGGGTAGTCGCAGGTGCCCTTAAATTGACTAGATAGACATCGAAAGCTGAAGCTATAATGGGTGTTGTCGGGGATGAAAATGGGTACTTTTGGCACAGGCAAGCCAAATTCTTGCTATTTTGGACCCTTAGAAAGAAATTTCATGGATATCAACCGTTTATTGAATTTATTTTGTTCTTGAACTATCTACTATGATGTTGGAGTCCCACCACAACACCTATATTTTCGGTGGCAATTTCGAGCAGGTGGCATGTACGCACCGTTTACAAGAATCACACGGAAAAGCAAACGCATATTTTGCATTGAACGAGTTGGAAAATTTTGTTCTTGAGGATGGTGTAATGTGGATGGGAATCATCCCCCAGATGAGAAATCTGGACAGCGCAGGTCCAATAGACTGAAATGTAAACTACTGCCATATGGGTCATCTCCTAGACTCGGAAACCTGATGCCACATGTTCAGAAACTTTCATTTCTCGTATATTTTAGCTTGTGTTTCGCCAGATTCTTCCAACAGCTTTTTTCAGTTGCATTTGTTGGTTACTGGGTGTGAAGAAATATATGCAGGTTTTCGCGATTTTTCTACTTGCCATTTTGGTACAAAATACGTTTAGTAGTTTGTTATTAATAAGCATTCAAACCTGTGGCTGCCTCTGGTCACGTATTGTTACTCTGTTAAGTTAAGCCGAGCAAAGACACGCCTTTCATGGTGGTTACGGTGTGTTTTACGTACCCGAATTCTGTAAAATAACCGTGCGGTTTTGTCTGGTCACAAAATCCTGGGCTCCCTTGAGCAATGTACGGTGTTGCAGAGGCAAGCAGTCATGCTCATGCCGACCAGTTGCAGTATGCTAATAATACGCAATGGTTGAGGTTGTGGTTGGTAGAGGTATATCACCTTTGTCAATACGCTATCGGTGGGACAAGCCACGTTTTACGAACTGAACCAACTTTCACATACTCCTGTTGCCCGGGCAAAAAGACATCCAAAGCAAGTGAGAACAACTGTGTTACAACCCAAAGGGAATTTCGGCGTCGGTAATATTGATGACTGTCGTAAAAATAAGACATTCTAGGAAGGCTATAAACGTCTTGGTTAACTGTCCATCTCAAAAAATTATCTTAGTTTTCAGTGGAAAATTATCAAAAGGCCAATAAGTTTTATTACACCGGTGAGTTAAAAACTGAGAAAATTGCTAGTCCCAAGTAGCTTGGTAGCATTTATTTTTACGACAGAGGACTGTTGATGGCGTAATTGATCACTAAGGACATGCTTTTGGATTTTAAAATCCGATAAAATCCGATAAAAATGAATTTCACATTGGTTGATTTCTGATGAAGTTGCTCCTCTGCTGATAATAAAAAACGTGCAAAACAAGGGTGCTTATTCAGGATTTCTTTGACGAGATAAGTCAAATTCCCTTAAGTTTGCGCAATGTGGAGGGAAACCGAGTCCAGAGGATTCCTCGGACAGACCTACCTCTTAAAGTTTCTATGAGTAAGGATGAGAAGTGTGTAGGATTTTAAAATCCGATAAAAATTAATTTCACGTTGGTTGATTTCTGACAAATTTGATCCTCTGCTGATAATAAAAAACATGCAAAACAAGGGTGCTTATTCAGAGATTCTTTGACGAGATAAGTCGAATTCCCTTAAGTTTGCGCAATGTGGAGGAAACCGAGTCCAGAGGATTCCTCGGATAGACCTACCTCTTAATGTTTCTATGAGTAAGGATGAGAAGTGTGTAAGAAATCAACATACTAACTGCACCATAGTTAACACACGAGCTTCAGACAACAAAACTGGCTTTCAAACAAATAGCAGTTCAAAGAGCGCAGCACGAGTTTGGAAAGAAAAATTCCTTCATGATGGACACTACTGATGCAGAAAATACATTCACTCCACGTAGTAATATGAATGCACATAAGACTAAAAACAGTCATAGCGAATCAATACTTGTGCTGCTCTGTTTTAAATAGCATTTAGCATGAAGTGATCCAGATCCACTACTGCTGATATTGTTTGCCTTACGCGGTAACCCCGTAATTTTAGAGTGTAGAAAATTGGTGGCGCGATGTGATTGACCCAGGCAACAAAATAAGCGAAAATTGCCAAGCTCACTACTTGGTATGCGGTCGGCTGTTAGACTGACATTGGTTACATCCTACTGAAGTTCAACAAGATAGCCAACTAAAGCAGTATATGCATTTATCCTACTTGAACATGTTTTCGTGGCCATAGGGCGTGTAAGCTTAGTTTAATGGCGTCGCTACAAAGTCCGCAAAGTGATTGGTTAAGAACCATCCTCAAATCAATGAAGAATCGCACCGTGTTTTGAAAAGGAGACGTTTGCCTATTTTTCTTGGTTTGTCAGTTTTTCTATTTCAGATGCGTCTTGAATCTAATCAGCTGCTAACTTATCGTTTTCCAGGCAAATTTTGCAGTTTTTCCAACGTTCTTGAGTTTGTGGATGATCATGCGGTAGCTATCTGAATTACACTTAGCCTTTGCTAAAAAATATCGGTGAAAAATGGATTATACACTTGTCTCCTTCCCTGTCATTGCCTTTTTGTAGCTACTCTGAATTCACCAGTGAAAAGCCATTGGGCTCACTGTAGCATGAACTAGTTACACAATTTACTAACAAGTCAAGTCTAGATTGAAAATGGTGAGCCAGAACATGTCGACAAGGTGACATTTGGTACAGTTGCCCTATTCGCAGAGGGATACTGGTCCTTGAGAACTAAGCATGACAAATTGGACGCTTGACCAAAGAGCGTAGGTTTACTATCGTCCATTTTTACGACATATATGTCACACTAATTTACAAGTCCTTTAGGGGGGTACATCAACACCAGTGTGACAGAGTCATCTAGGAAATTTCACTTGCCCCATGTAACTTTCCACGGTTGGACCAGCTAGATTATACGTGTGCTGTTTAGTTGGACATTCAGACTGATAGGCAGTAGGTCTTTGACTTGGTCAGTATGAATATTACTATCGATGCTTCCATCAGTTTCCTCTTGTCCTTGTACGAATGAGATTTAAGTGATGTGTTGGGTAAATTTTCGCTATCAGTTGACGATGCCATGAAACAAGAAAACGCGCATTTCATGCCACATCCGTTTAATGCACCTCGTCAGTTCGCTGTTCGTTGCAAGTGAAGCAACTTAGTTATATGAACCAGACTGTAAGCGACTGGTCCGTATATCTTTGGCATGCCCGTATCATCAAATGTAGGATTCTGTTAGAGTACCTCTCGACGGATCGTATGAGCATGTCATCTGTGCTCACGACCTGCTACTGAGTAGCAAATATTTTTCGCGCTGGTTTGGTCGAACTGGTTGTGGAACAAGTCAATATGAAGCAGTTAGCAACAAGTGGCACTTTGTATGGTGTGCGGACTTCAGTCGGTATTACATTGCGTTTGCATATTATGCCAGATCTGCAGAGATCAGTTTGAGACATTGTGAAGTTGTTGCGAAGTCGTACTTTCCACTATACACCGTCCGGTTGGTTTATTTCTTGAACGATTTATAGATGAAAGATGACCCAATAAGCTCAATGCCTTTCCGAAAAGACATGCTACCGAATTATGCGGTGAGAAATTCAAGCAGTCAATCTGTAGTAAGTAATGTAATCCACACAGTACTGCGAGCAAAGGACCGCCATTTCGGTGAAGAAACAGAGTCAAAACAGACTACCGGGACGATGCAAAAGCACTCACTGTGAACGCAGTCAAATAATGTTCATGGCAAGGAATTCAGAAGTCAAGTATCAGGGTTACCTGAAGTTCAATCTTCCGATGGGCTGCCGGTCAACAAACCCAAGGAATGCCAACCCGACCAACACTAGCAAGACAAAATCGAAATGGGTGAGCAGGCCATAGTCTTACATATGTACAACATCCACGCGACCATGTATATATGACGAGGATATCATCTTGATTCGTGACGAGGCGTTTGCAACCAAATTATCCGGCTGTTCTCAGCCCAAACTAAAACCGTTCTTCCTGAGTTCAATCGAGAAGAAAGATTTGAAATGAAAATTAGTATAGATGAAGATCTTTGGACTAGGTGATATAGTTCATTACCCGGGAAAAGCGTTTTCGTAGCGTGTCACGCCAGTGCTGCTTACCGTATTTGCTTTTGAGGTCTGAGTTGGGAACAGAGATATCTTAGTGAGAACATGTCAGTCGTCACCCAACCAACTGAGCTCACAAATGTACAACCATTTTCTACTTCGCATGTCGACAAAATAATATAGGGACTATTTTTCCCAACTTGAGGAGTATTGCTGCAGGTTAATCCTGTGATAATTACTGGTCACTAGTTTGGACGAGACAGTTACGGAACATGCATATAGATTTCGGTATCAATCTGTGGCTTATTACTGCTATTCCAAGCCGTCGGTTATCAATGGATCGGTCTTATTCTAGATATCAGAAGTATGTGCAGATTGCCAAACTGATAAAATGCAGGAAGCAGACTAAAACACTGAATAGAGAAGCGCCAAAGCTGTGAAAAGCGTATTTCTGCTTGAGGCCGGCGAAGGATATTATCTAGTCACTCCGAAATATTTACTTACTTTCGATGTCCTCTAGAAATAGAAATCCAGATAATCGTTCGTTAATCTTTTATGGAAAGTTTGGGGCTTAAAACGTTTTCACACGACTTGGATGCGATAGCATTTAACCAACTAACACGTAGCTTTTATGTAACCAAGTATTTTGTTACATTGAAGAATTTGGAAAGAAAACCGATGGCTACTATCAACATGGCCAAGATCAATAGGCGATTTATGGCCTGTGTCTGTGACCATATATCGCCAGGAAAAATGTTACCATTAGTCACTACCGTGTTTTTGGTGGAGCCACAAGGCTTGCGTTTCATTTGGAACTAACGGAAGAATTCCTTTTGCTGCCACAGTAACTTATCATTGTAACAAAGCTGGTACAGGTGTAGTTTGTTTATTCAGTGTTGTCTTTTTAAGGTCTTCAGATGCGTAATGGAGAAAACCATTACTGAATTTAGCGATTCAGATGACAGCTCTCAGTGAACACTTGCCACAATCCAAGTGTCGACATGTGGTAAAATGTTCTGTTGTTCTAGGCAAATCAAACCGCAACTCATAACAACAATGTGTTCAGTTGAAAAAAGAATAGTTCTACAAAAAACTACGTGCTGGAACAGGGTAAGATTTTTGTACCTCCATCTGCCTTTTGATGTTATTTTTATGTAACCAAGTATTTTGTTACATTGAAGAATGTCCAGTAGCTGACGATAGGTTATACTAAGAGTAATAACCTGAAGCATCACGAGTTGGTGCTTGTATTTGACCGTGCGAAAGTTGTTCGTACAAAATTTTTGTTTATTTATTCATGACTTGCCACAGTTCTGCCATCCATAAGCAGAAGAACACAAGTTGAAGGTTCACAAGTCTTGATGAGCTGAATTTCGAACTTTTCATCGGCTCCTCGTGATCTGAGGTTTCGGCCAAAATCAATGTCGAATAATCGTTGCAGTGTTGTTTTCATGCGAACAAATCACTTGTTCAGCATTTGGCCAAAAGCAAAAAAAGCGGACTTTGCAAAATAACTCACTGTCGACTATCCCTAGATAAGTAAAGTAAAAGCAAAAATGCAAGTTGGGAAAATTCACCTTGACATACATTTCGGTGAGCGAAGAGGCCAACAGACAGTGTGGGAAAGTTGCGGTGATGGATGCCAAATTGGTACCATTCCTGTCAAGTATCTCTCATGCACTCTATAGTTTATTGGTTGATCAGTGTGCCGGACTCACGTAGACATACATGTTTATGCTGTCAGACTTTCTCCTAAACAATATTTTATTCAAAAATATATAGCTTTAGAATGTAAAAATGCACAGCAAATCAAGAGAACTGTAGACAGACCTTGAGCTTAGGACACAGAGCCCGATAATTGTTAAAATGCCTCTGAATTAATTTGTTTCTTTATCCGCTTTTTTAAGAAGCTTAAGTGTCTTGATGGTTTTTAATACCACTTGTGAAATTCATTAAAGTGCGGAATCAATATTTCAGGGCCGTTTGTTTCTGAAAATTCAGAGGAAATTTGCAAAAGCGGCTTGTTAGAGGTTTTACGGCAACCTAATTAGTCACTAAATGTTAACCAGACAAAAGAAATTTTGTCATCTGGAAATTGGACGTGCTTGAACTGTTGTGAAAACAGGCCTTTTTCGTGCGCTCAGCAAATCACATATTTATCTGGATGATTTTTTAAATGCCACTCATTGCCTCTTAAAATAGTAGATTCAGAAATGGGTTGTATTTTCAAAACCAAACTAAATTTCCCACATTGTGTGGGTTTCTCAAATACTTACGTTTCTGCTCTCGTAACACTGTAACGAACGGGATTAGTTTTCCTTAGAATGCGGTGTTCTTATTCAGATGTATGAAGAGTAACCCATTAGCTTCATAACTTACTTTTTTCTTTTGCTAATAAGTTTAAACACAATGTTGTAAGAAATCCCCATGAGTGATTTTTTACTGACAATATATTTGAACGCGCCTCGTGAATTTACAACTCGAACTTTTATCAGCTCGCCACAGAATCGTACTCGTAAAAAGGGAAAGAACTTTAGGTATGGTAGTATTTTCTGTAACATCTTCGTTCTACAGTGTATGTTTGTGTAAAACGGAACAACTGCACTTCAACAGTATTGAGGTAAGGTACAAATAGTTTCGATGATAATTTGTTCACTTTGAGACAATATAGCGTACACCTCAACAGACCGGCTTTTTGAAATCTAAGTGTCTACTGCTACCAAGGAATTGAGTACAGAATGGACACCGTTCTTCACATATGAGACCACCTCTTGAAGACAAGCCGTTCTAGTTATTTCCCTGAATCTCCTTTTGCACTACACGACCTTTTAACGTCATAGAATAGACCGCCGTTGGGTAGTTTACTCAGCCAATCTTCGTGTTAGACAACTGCTCAAAGCAAAACAGATCACGGTTTTGAATACTTACGGCGGCTGGTTCCCGCTGCTAGATTCAGCGATATCTCAAGCCATGTGTTGGGGAATCTCCTATGTTGGTGTGACCAGGTGCAAGGGTACATGTTGGAAACACTGATGATTCACTGGTATACCAGAAGTGACCTTTTTTCTCGAGAGACCGTGGGTTGAAATAGCAGACAGGTGTGACTAGAAGAATAGATGTTGTTGTCTCATTGAAATTTTTCGAATTGCAGTACTCACTGACGTATACCAAGACATCTCCTAATTACTAAAAAACTAAAACTGAAGTAGTCCACCGACAGCAAGTTGTATAATGTTGATGATCCGGGTCTTCCGAAATTATTGTTAACTTGTTTAGGACAATTAGGGGACGCAATATGTTGAGTAAATCTAAGGGCTGGAGAATGGCTCTGAATACTGTGCGAATAGGGGTATGATGTCTTATATGTGTATTGTACGATGTACTGTAAATGGTAATTCGTCATACAAAATGAGGCATGCAAAATAAGCAGCTTATAAATGTTAGATTTTTCTGAAAACTGAGCAAATCGCTGTAAATTATGTGTCAAGAAATGTCATAGAATATTGTTTCTGGTTGCAAATGATTTTTGTTTCCACGTATTGAAAACCCCCTGCCTCATATGAGCATGCTTCGGATTCATGCATTTCCAAACTTTGTCCTTATTGAGAGATGGGATCAAGTTTACCAATGAATACTTTCAAACTGTAGTGTGTCTATGATACAGCCACATGCTGGCGCACCGCCTGCAGTGTATTAATTCTGAAGCAACCAACAATTGCAATGTGAATGGGCATGATAGACAGTAAAGTCTGTCGACAGCTTGGGGAATCCGCAAACACTCTTTGCTATCTGCAGAGAGACGCGACAGAGCAGGCGGAGAGATGCACTATGAACCTCCTTTAACATGGTGTCAAAAAACTGTAGAGAATGAAATATTCTCCAAAGATCGGTCAAAGGTATTTCAAGTAGTCTCCTGCTGACCACTTTGATGACATTTTGTTCCATTAGGTGAGCTTTCTCGCATAACACTAAAAGGACGGACCGGCAAATTTCTCCTAGCTTGCTCTCTATGTGACGATGAACGCCTTTCCGGATGGGTGCAGTTAATCATAAAATTGGATATCAATCTTGTCAATAATTTTTCCTGCTCTAATTGCGACGCGTTTCTGAACACAGATGTAGATTGCTCAAAGGCAGTGAAAAACCGGTAGCTCTGAGTAACAGCGTTTAACGTGCAAAAACATACCTCTTGTTTCATCTGACAGTTTGAGATATAGTCAAATTTAGGTCGATTAGTGAGCCGTTTAAATGAAACCAGTAAGTTAATCTTCGAAGAGTAACGCAGAATGATAGAAAAAAATGCGTTGGGCATTCTATTACTCCTGGAATACTGGTGTTTTGTTGCGCTACCTTTGCTAAGGAACGAAACTGTTACATCCATATCGGTCTGTGAAATCATGGAGAAGGCAGATTAGAATAAAGTCATAAAGATAGCTAAAATGGCTTTTTGCTTTCTACCCTATGAACTATACTAAGATGGCTGATACTTCCAAAATTTTGGTGAAGTTAGACTATGCAGAATAGCATAGTGATGTCCAGATAAAAAAATAATCATAATCAGATGTGCTATCTGGCGAGTGCCTTCTTACATTTTCCCCGGAAAGATAAACTTCTGATTAAGCGATGGACGAAATGTACACCTTGTTTCTGCGAACATCAAAAATGAGTAATAGTATATTTTTTAATATATTTGTTGACTTCTCTTCCATAGAGTTACGGGCAGGAAAGTCGCCTTGAGGGCGACTAACATAAACGAATCGGGAGGATGCGTTTTCTTAAATCGATTTTCGAATTTTCCTTGCATTCTTTGAGAAGTAAGTGTCAAAATACTGACATAAATTACCAGGAATTTGGTTTGATTTTTATCATTTTTTCGGAAGTTTTGCGGTATGATCAAAATTTGGGAATTATCTAGAATCAAAATCACCCATAAAGGGTGAAAGTATGCGCGTCGAAGAAATTCAAGTTGGTTTGGAGCGTCCAACAATATAACTGAAGAAACAACAATGCATTTCTTACTGCGGAGTGAGACAGTATGATAAAACTGCACACTGAATGGTTAGCCGTGGCGGCTCATCTCTCTCACTCATCTCCTACTCAGACTTCATTGCGAAACATTTGGATCACTCTTTTGAATTTGATATGAAGCCAGTACGTAGCGAAATCATTAAGTGATAACCAAACGAAAATTCAGCAGGCCAGCCACACACTTCCACTCACTAATAACTTTCGTATCTTCTGCAATTAAAAAAAAGACAAGTCAAGCTACTTACCGTATTTTGTTAGTCCGTGAGTTTACCGATATTGCAGAAATGTGAATCCAGATAAAGGGCAGCTATCTGCGTGCGCAAGTCATCAAGATGGTCTATACTAGCCGTTAACGTCACCAGTCATGTATCGCTCAAATAAAACCACCAGTGTGAAAAAACTGGTTGCGGACTGCAAAATTTTCAGAAATCATTAACTGCTCATAACAAAATTCTGACTGTCTTGTAAACGATGCATTATTCTGACACAGCATGAATGAAGGTATGTCGCTTCGATTAGCGAAATGTTGTGATTCTTCTTCAGTTATCTGAATAATTCAACTTTACGTGGCTTTTCTGTACTACGCCAGTATTTCAACAGTTGGTATATTGCGTGTTAAATTTCGCATGTTCTGCCTACTATATCCAGGTCAATTCCTAATTTAGTAGAATAAACCTCCAGGTTCTAATGAGGCGTTTTTCATGATATTTCTCACCCTCTATTCCAGCTGGAAGAAAACAATGTATTGTTACTCAGCATGGGGAAGTTTTTTTTCGTTTTGCATATTTTCTTTTTTCGGGTTTGGAATATATTCAGGTAGACACGTATACATGTACAGACGTAGTACACTACATCATAAACGAGTGATTCAGTTGGGTTTTAGTTGAGTCTACCATAAAACCAAATTTATTTGCGCATGTGTGTTTTTCGCTAATTTCTGCAATTTGGTTTCAGGTAGAACAAAAGTTCGACGAAAACTTGGGAACTGCCCTACCTGCTGAGCCCAAAGAAGAGATGAACCGGTCAAGGGCTGTCGAAGAATTTTCAGAAAACTTATGTGTAGTGTACTTTTTTAATATTTTCTCACTGGATCAACTAATTACCGCATCAAAACAAGAACACAAATTCCTCAGTTACCTGCGGTCCGCGCTGTGATGAAAAAAATTCAGACGAGTTGGAACTGTCATTCAAAGTTTGAAATAGATAGCTCTTGCGTTCATTGTTCTAGATAAAAACCGACGTTTGAAGCATTTTCCTCCTACCACTGGCTTGAACTATAACCTAGGCATTGGGCTATGGGGATTTTATTTGCAGTCAAACCGACTTCCTCTGTGGGTCGTTTTGTGGCGCACTATTGCGCTACTTCGTGGTTTGGCGTACCTTATGAGTCTGTTCGACGAATATGTCCTCTGATCTTAAGTAGTTGCCGAGTGAAATTTTTGTGGGTAAAATTAAGCTAGGCCGACCGAATGGGGCGATCTAGCCAAACAAATTTTATAGACACCATGCGGATGGTATTTTCAGACTTGAATCAAACGGCTTCAAAATAGACACTGTTTTGAGCAATATTGACAAAACATATCCCTTTCTTTAGTTTACCTTTAAAACCGAAATTCACAGTATTTGGACGCGAAATTAATTAGGCTACCTACGAGTTCAATCAACAGGTTCGACTACAGGAAATTTACGTGGACAGGACAGTAGACAAACTTCCAAGTTTTTGCCTCTGAAACAAAAATTACACCGGGCTTACACTTTAACTACCGGGCAGGGCAACCCGGTTCTTCGGACACACTGGACTCTCAAAGGTTGTAAACCGCTAACGTACTTAAGGCTAACGGTATTTCAGGGATTTATAGCCAAGAATAAATCTGAACGTCCTAATTAACTGTCTTTCAGTACCATTGCAAAAACGCCATTCTACTAGGGCCTACTCAATAATTGCGATATGTTGGCAGACACCGTCGGTCTGTTCTCGTCTTATTCCCTACAACGCAGGTTATCGGCTGCAAATATAAGTTCTTTGTTTGCTATCAACCCTTGAATAACGACAAGATGCCAGTCTTGTATCCCTTCTCCCACTGTTGTTCAGCGAAATACGTTGGGTGCACAGTTCGGCAAACTGCTTTGAGAATACAAGAACACCCCTCATGCAGAAACATCACTGGACTCGGCCAAAAGCATGAAAGCCTCACAATTTATTGGCACCGCTCAACTGAATGTTTTGAACTAGTCGTTTCATGTCATATGCCAAGTACATAATAGACTGCAAGTATCAATCTGAGGATTTGAACGAGCTCTTAGTCATATGAAAGAAATTGATCGAGATAGTCGCTCATCGGCCCTCTAGACCAACTTATAGCATCCAGTTAGACTAAACTTGGGCGTCAAATGAATCTATCAACAAATACAATGTCGTCCTACTATACTTTAACAGCATCACTGTCTAGATATGCCTAAATTTTGTCAAACGGAATGGAATAATTTGGCACACCTCGCGAAAACAGCACACTATTTATGCGACGGCGTCGTTTACTTTCTAAAAGATATTCTTTGAAAGGCCAAACTGTGTAACGCTATCGTCGGAACATCCCTGTAGAAATGGGGCAACACTTGCACAACAAAATGCACTTTGCACTGCCAATTTTGATGCATGATATAGACTACGTGTTATCACTCTGGAAGAAAACTTTAGTAAAAACTTCTTGTGCGATTCCTTTTTTTCGAAATGTAGTACGTTTTGTGCTGCTAAGGGCAAATTGTGAGTAAAGCACATCCAATAACGTCTGTGCTTAGTTTCGTTCAATACGGTGTTGTCCGAAACAAATTCACTGATGAAAGAATATCCCATACTGAAGAATTCGAATCTTGGAGCACCTTTCACGGAAGGAGGTTTACAGCACCAGAAGCTGCGTTGGTTAGGCCGCGTATGACGCATGCTTAACTATTGTTTGCGTTCTTTCGTGCTCAATTCAGAGTGACGAATGCAGAGAGATGGTCAACTCTTGAATTGACAGCAAGTTATGTATACATTACGGAACGTTTGGGTGCTGTCGGTGCAGCTCGTCTTCCAGGATGGGGACCGCGTGATCCCCATTGCGCCTTGCTGGGAACCCGTCTTCTCTTCCAGGATGGGGACCGCGTGATCCCCACTGCGCCTTGCTGGGAACACTTCAGAATACAGCTACTGACCGGTTTCTTAACAGATTGCTTGAATGAGTGCCTGAAGTTGTAGCCATCTCGGAATGGATGTCGTTAGTCAGCGCAAAGACCCTTCGTCGTCCACTTTATTCTCTACTCTACAGTAAGGCCTTCAACTAAATAATGAGTGAATGTCAATGAAGCATCAATGTTGAACACTGATGTGGTTCTGTCTATAAAGATGATACATGTAAGGGGACGAGGAACCTCGGTAAACGTTTACTATGTGTAGCGTTGCGCACATAAGGTTTAGGGAAGTTGAGTGCATCTTCGTGCCAAAAGTTTGTTCACTAATGGTTCTCTGTTTGCTTTACTCACGATATGGTCTTCTCAAAACTGGGTGAGTTCTCCACGCGATTCCTAAATTAGGGTAGAATACATTTTCGATCGTTTTGTACGAAGTTCCTCAGCAACGTTAAGCTTGTCATATTTTGACAAAAGACATTTATCGTCACCTTATTCTCTTGGATTCTCAGACGTCAATGCCTGCCTCTGACTCATGAAGTTGTAGTGAAAAATCAAAATGCGGTGCGCTTCATCTTCTTTGGCGACATAATATGTGCCACCAGAATGTGTTTGAAGGGCTTCTGCTATTAGATCTACTTGTGTGATGTTATACTGCAAACACTAGTAATAAAATGTGCACTCCGTATCCAATGCCAAGTCTGGAAATCGCGCAGGAACCGAGTTTAAGTTGTTTATCATTCGATCAACTAGGAGCCTCCGTGAGCCCTGGGAAACCTTTTAACGTCAACTTAGTTGTCTTTTGCAGAAAAATCTGACTGAATCAAACATACGGCACAAAAAGCCCATTTGCACAAAATCGGGTGACTGATCCGACGAATGATCATGTTAAACATTTTCTAAATTACAATACTATAAACCAAGCTGTCCAGTAGTATACTATCTAATTCTGATTTCGAATCGGATCTCGTGAAGTGCTTTTATGAGTAGAAAGTCCATAACAATAAACAATTATTAGAGCAAATTGATAGAAAAAGAAACCAGTAAAAACAAACAACTATGGCAAAAAGTGTTTAAAGTGAATGACATTTGCTCTTTGTTGGTAAAATTCTAACTGACATGACTACTTTCCGAATTGTGAAACATTCTTATATATCGCTCGGCACGTACCCCAAAGTCTTCTTAGTTCTGGGTGCAAAAATCAGGGGGAATGTAAACAAAGAATAGATAGAGTATTTTAAGAGTAAAATATCCCAGCAGAGAGACATAGATAAATGTACCAACCGGGATGAATATGTAGCTGGAGAAACGATACCTCTTTGTCTACCATTTGTGAAATAATCTAGGGAACTGATTGCAAATATTGTTCACGGGCAAAAACTTGTCGAACACATTAATTCAAACTAAAAACGAACGGCTGATCTAACGATCAAATGATCGTATGAGAAATTAATTCTAGTATGCTGCGTTCCCTCCATTATTGACCCTGTTTATTTTTCATTTTGTCATTTTTCTAGGCCCTCGGAAAGTATCCAGGTGAGATGCAGGCGATCTATCACAACCGATCGTATATTGGGACCCCGAATGGTCACTGGCTAAACAGTGACAATCTCACATAATAAGAGAATAAAATCGCGGAGTCCGTTCATTTGGCCATAAAACAGCAGTTGTTTGCTTGACGCCTGAAACGGTCAAAATGAAATGCTGTCGCATCAACAATCTACACACAGATCTTTCAGGAGGGCGTCCAACACGAGGAAAGCCAGAATGAATTACGACCCCTAGTTTCCGCAGATTTATCAAATTCCTCGATTTTGAGTTCTCATGGAGAACATGGTTGATACTATACCCATCATGTTCCTTGCATTATTCGTGAAGCTACTGATTCCAGATTCATTTAGCTGCCTGCGAAGCTGTTGCATCGAACGCCTTCCAAACATTACATTAGCATACTCGGGCTCACATATAGTAAAATACATTGTATTCTGATCGGGCGATATTTTTTCACCCCCAAAACAAAACTGTTTTGTGCCACTTAGCCTTGAGCCATGTGCGTGATGTGATAGCATTACAAAAAAAACTAACCTCTGAAATAGGGTTAGATAACTGGTATGCCGATTAGGTATGTGTGGCATGGCTCTGTTTCAGGTGTCATTTGAATATGTGCGTGGGACTCGGGATGACGTGCTCTGTGTGCGGATCATTAGCTCGTGCGGACTGTCACTAGATGCACCTGACAATGTCAGCAGCTAATTCAACGTAGTTTTGATGGGTTTTATGATCTCACTGCCGAGCAATTATTTGATCTGTTCTAGTTTGAGTCACTCAGTGGATATTTGGTAGTAAACTCTTCAGGAAGACAAGAAATCGAGGTGTCCGGCCAAAGTAAAAAAATCCATGTACTGTTGTCGGCTGGTCTTGAAAGTATTAGTCACTTCTCCAAAAAATCTGTCTGATGAAATATATCACTATGGGCTTGATGTTCCCCATAGAGTCGAACAATTCGAAGCGCACAAAACGCAGTATGCGCATCGACGTCTGGCATGCCAGACGAATCCAAACATAATGAAGGTTCATAGACGCCAATCTTGATAGGTGTTGTATTATTACGGCCGACTGCAAAAGTCGCCATAATCTTTAATTTCAGAAGCTAATTTGGTGTTCTTCATTTGAACATATACCGCGTTTTGATGGATTCGTCAGCCACGCTGACTGGTTCGGTCACAAGGACAATTCAACAAGGCATTGTTGAATTAGACGGCATCAGCTGTGTAGTGCATGTGAGGTCGTGGTGTTAAATTGTTGACAGTGTATGTGGTAAGCTTCAGGTATAACTGTTGTGAACATTTTCAGCGTCCATAGACCATTGTGGTAGTTTGACTTTGCAAGCCCCATGTGTTAGTGACACGCCATTTTTAGTTGGGAGCGATCCTATAATCTCGCAAACCCACATACACTCATGCGCACCTGACTATGGTTAGCTTTCAATCAATATAGTTGTCAGAGAAAAATGCGGTTGGATCTCCTCAAAAGCTATGCATAATTATTTGTCTTACAATCCCATGGAATGCCTATTGTTCTTCAGCTTCTACGCTTTTTCGTATGAAGTGTCTGAATGGCTGCTCTCGAAGGCTGGGTGTAGCAATGGCCCATACTGAACCGGCTCCGGTAAATTTTTTGGCCGTCTGGAAAGATACCGGAAACTTTTATGCGCCCTGGTTATCCCGCCCAAGCTCTGTTAATTCATGGTGCTTGCCATAAATATTTTTGGTGAAAAGCTGCACTTTCATTCATTTCACATAGCATAATATTAAGACATACAAAAAGCATGAGGCCAAGCTGATTCTTGAGCTGCAGGACACGGTCGACATCTGGTTGCATGAAATTGAGTGAATGAGTGCCTTGCCTCTAGTGACCGCAGGTAGTGATCGCATAGAAACACTGAGTAATTTAAGGCACGTCATTTGGGACCATAATTGGCTGGTTGACAAGTGGAGCTCAGTTCCTCCTCTCCAATGAAAAATTAAAGTTTGGCACACAATTCATTTAAGAAACTTTAAACTTTGTAGAATCATACGAACCGAAGAACGCAATAAATATGGATCACATCAGAAAAGACAAAATCTTGACTAAGCTTACGACCATGTCTCTCATTCATTATTCGCCACGGTTGGTAAATAAGTGACTATTAACAAGATACACAATTGGGGAGCTGTGGCTAATCTGCACTACCTAAGAAAAGTTTTCTGTCGACTTTTCACGCCCACTGTATGATGTGACAAATAAATTTAAGAAAGGTCTGATAATTTCTTCTAATCAAACGGTGATTTGGGCTTTTCAATGTCAGATATGAATAAAAACGGTTAGACAGAATTATCGAATACGAGTTAACGGTAAAGATATTCAAACTGAATGAACAAAGAAATGAGTGAACACTTTGCAGGGCTAAAAAGGCCCAATTTCGCTTATATATATATGCATAGATACATAGTCGTTGAAGCCAACTTTTGCTCACTTTCTCGAGAATCTTGCGTGTACAAGGCTAAAGCACAAAACGAAAGGCGATGGACTTGTGAATTAAACGCTAAAGAAATCGGTATGCGTTTCCCCGGGGGGGGATGGGGAGGACTCAGTTCTCACCCGATCCGTCAAATAGGGATAATTTCTTTGAAAACCTTAGCGCTCATGATAGAAGTAATGATATTGATGTACTGCTCACGCTTGTCACCTAATCAACCGCATCTTGACAGGACCGTTGATTCTCGTTTAACTCAGAAGTCGACGAATGTGAATTAGAATAACATACATGTCAGAATAAATGAGTACACGTGATTAAAACAGTAGCACAAAGGCGTTTTCTGAATGAGGTCTGTGGAAAAATTTAACTTTTTGTAACTTATAGGACGAAACTGATGTAAATACCAAAGTGTACCGACATTTATATTGAAGCATGAACTGGTCCTTTTTGACAGTGTTGCAGAATATGGGGAGCACGAGTGCATTGCTCAGTTATTTGTCTGTTCGCCGAGCTTGATAGTTGGATCGCAAACGTTCCATCACCAACCGAGGTGGTATCGTCATTGAGGGATTGGGTGGGTAAATTCCATCTCTGCTGCCTGCGCTCATATGGTTTTAAATATGTGGTTGATAACCCCAAGGTGGCCTCTGTGTTATTTGATTAGTTACCTGAGATATTGAGTTGTGTCGTGGTCTCATTCCCCTGGACCTGGCTAGTAAGTTGGGTGTCTTCAATTCGACAGTAGTGCTCCTCAGTTGTGACTGGGCCATTTCCTTTTTACTCTGGGGTCTGAATTTTGTTATACCTAATTGGTTGATTCAGTAACCTTCTATCTTTAGTAGCACTCTTTCTTTTAACCGACTGGTCCGTTGGATGTCGTCAGTTTGTTTGATTTTCCATATGGTTCAGAGCCAAGTGACTGTAACTCTTCTGTTTGTAGCAGAGATTTGACTGGTCGATGTCAGTGTGATCAATTTTTATGTGGAGTAACACACCCCGGCAAACTCTCGCTCCCGTTTTGTTCCTACACAAGGAAGTATTCCAAGTATATCTCCATTGAAATGATGTCCTTCTGTTTTTTCGTGGATTGCAACAAGTGACATTGGGTCATCTTCTGCTGCTAAACTTGTGTTCGCTAGAGGCATCCCGGGGTTATCAAATATTGTTTGCAAACTATATTAGCACAGGCAGAAGAAAAGGAATTTACCAGCTCAAACCAGCACTGACGATATCACCTCGATTGGTGGTGGAATATTTGCAATCTAACTGTCCATCTCGGGAAACAGATCAGCCACAAAGGTGCTTCTTGCTCAGTGGAAGTGTGCCTTCAAATATCATCACGGCGAACTTCATCGAAACATTATCCCAAGATTTTGTAAGGGGGACTGTTTGGAACCTGATGATTAAAAAATCTAAATTTAAATCTAAATTTTGCTCCTAGGCTACATTCAACACCACAGCCACCGTCTTGCACGAGAAATCTTCTGGGCTTTTATAACACAGTACGAGGTACATCAATTTACATTACTTGAATAGTTCTACCATCCAGCTGTCATTTCATAATGACAGTGCAATATTAGGAAGTGCTGGCTTATGGCGAGCGGACATGAGCTTCGACTACTTTGAGCGTTATGATACCCTTAAATGTCTTCGGTTCCTATATGTTTAGGTAGAAACAGTATAATCAGTTCAGCGAAAACAACCATTTTGCAAACCAGTTTTTTAGTTTTGACGGGGGACTCTCCTGGAATACAGTTGAATCTGGTTTGTGACATATTTCACCAATTTCGAGCATTTTGGGTTCAAATGCAACAGAAATTTGATGGAAACCCGAAGACTTCATCTAGGTGATGATCCCAAAGAAGGGCATAACCGGTCGTGGGCTGTCGAGGAATTTTTAGCGACCCTATGAGTAGTGTACTACAAATATCCACGTCACTTTTTCCTGGTCACAAACACCTTTGCGAATATTCATGCCTACCTCCGCGTGATGACATGTTATTAGAAAGGCAAATTTCCAATGTCATCCTAGGGACTTCAATATTTATTGACTGTTTAATAAATTTTTAGAAGTTATATTTTGGTGGGTATATTTTCACAGTACTTCTCAAAGTAATGTTGATCCTCCCTCTGAGAAATTTCTGGGGCACATTAGGTGATCGATGCGACTGTACGTAAGCTGGTCACAAAACGATAAACCATACCAGCTCCTCATCACAAATGCCTGACATTAACCTGGTGCCTTGATATCTATGGTCTCTTCGGTCCTACTCTATTCTGATGTATGTCACCACAAATCAGGAATAACTTCTAATCCATTGTCATTGTATTATAGCTCTGCGTAATTCCTAAATTCAGATTTGATAGGTCACTCAATCGGAAAGTGGAACAACTTGTGAAATAGCGCCAGCAGATTAACTTACTTTCCGAAGGTACTGCAAGAAGCAATGAGAAAAACGTAACTGCCAGATTTTTCAGCATCCTTCTTGAGGTTTTTTTCCCCGTGATTGCTTATACGTTGCAGAGAACACAGCTTATACCAAGCCTGTAGACAGCGCGTGCTTACTTGAATGCCTACTGTTTGCAGCCAATCGGATTGAACCCGCACACATGTGAATGGACCGAACACGGATTATTTGATTTGCCAATGGCGGTCTTCAATAGACGACACTGTAGACACAGCCGCGGATGCGATACCAATCAAGCATTGGTAGGTCTAACAAGCCATTGTCACGTTTTTGGGGTATCGGTAACAGTGAAGGAAAATCCCGGTCTACTGGGGACAGTTTGACTTTCCATGCTGAACAAAAGGTTTTGAGGACAGTAAGCATGCGGGCTTTGTAGTTTTCCGTCAGAGTACAATCTTCGTGTAGAGATTTGTTACCTGGTAGCTTGATGATCTCGGTTGATACACTTTGGCTAGGGGTACCACGAGTGATGCAGATTGTGGTGTACCCTTTACCATATAATCCATTCAACCTGTCAAGACTGAACGGATGGCCTGAAGAAGTAAGCTGAGGAAACTGGTTGCGACCGCCCGGCCAGCTTGCTAAGAGAGGTGGATGTGACATTTCGGAAATCCAGTCTCTGTGGCGTTGAGATGTAATCCAGGATTCCATGCGGTGATGTCTTATATGGGCATTTTTTACGAATTCGGGATTCGTTGATAAAGGTGCGTTGAACTGGCGGAGGTGATGACTTGATGGTAAGCTTACTGGCTATCGCATCTGAGGGTTGAAAGCATCCTATGGGCCATTCGAGGCGGGTGACTTTGATTGGTTTTGTAGATCGTTTTTCCATAGGTGAAGTTTGAAACATACACGTATGTGGGTAAGTTCTGGACCGCACTTTTGAGAGTACCCACGGTAGATATGTACAAAAATTTGCTGTTGGATTTCGGACGAGGCTCACATCCTTTAATTCCTCTGTTCCTTGTTCCCCGCCTTACTTTAAATCGTGAAGTCATTAGCAAAACTTGAAATAGTTTCATCTGAACGCACTCCACCGTATGTAGTGGGTTAGGCTTCCCAAAATGAGTGTCGCTAGGGGCACGAATAGAGTATTGCGAAGAATTCAACACTATCTGCGTTCCTTGGCGCAGCCAACTCACCAACTGCAATTTTCCTACAAACGAAAAATTGTCTACTTAGCATCAGTGGAATCCATCATGTGTGATGACAGTAACTTGTTCCTGATTTCAACGGGAACGAGCCATATCAGTGAATAAATTCATAGATTTATATTTATATCTTAGGTAGTATAGTGGTTAAGGTGCGGATTTATTAACTGGAAGGTCCATGGTCCGAACCCAACCTCCGTATCTCGACCGCTCTTGTCTAGGCTCGGGTAACCTTACGGTATATCAGCCCTAGTGCTTCCTTCTGGTGGCATGTCAGCTAAGTAGCAAAAGAGCGTCACTGTTCTAAATATTATCAACTATTCGATCTGCCAAACCCTCGGGTTGTCTATAAGCCTATTTTTTGAAAATGCTCCAAAATCAATTATCCAACCACCTTGATTATTTTGCTGAACTACTGTCGCCAGATGAGGGGTGCAAGCCTAAATAGGAAATATTAGACCCTCAAATAAAGAACAGTTGCGAAAAACTACTCAAACATGAAATTATGCAGTCGCTTGGGTGCTGATTAAAGCAAGATCCCAAACCAACTCCTGTGTTTTCATAGAAAATACTAATACAGATGTGGTTGCACTGAGCTGCCAATAGTTGTGACATGTTTTCACTCATTAGGTCATTTGGTTTCAGAGTTTACGCTTTGAAAAACACGGTTGCCAGACTGTTGCATACTTGATGGCTAGTGGATGATGTTCTATGCTAGCATCAGGTCAACTCAAAACGAACGATGGCTCAATTGCATTATAAAGTCAACAGAAACTGCATCTTGTCTTGCACAAATCGGGGGTCGCTGTAGCCAGGTCATCCAACTGTTGACCTTAGTACTACAGGTGTCAGTGTTGTGGTCACTACAGATACCATTACCCGAAACCATCTTCCGGGTGCTAACTCCGTTATCGAGAACAGCATCAGGTCCACCATTCCATGCATTACACTGGTCACCCAACTAATTTTTAAGCTGTCCGAAGAACAGTCTCGTGACCATCGTAGTGTGGAAACATCCCCCAACATAAAAGCGCGACCATGCATACTCACTTAAAAGATTGGTTACCGTGTGTTACGATTAATAAACAAGAATATCTACTGTGTTCTTGAAGATACGGAGCCTACCAAACAGACAAAAATCGTGTAGATCAGTTTAAATCCAATTCATTTGCAATCACCTTGTCCAGATGCAACCTGCACTGTTATTCTACGAAAGAGGGGAAGTATAAGAGACCAAACGCATTCGTATAAAATTTAGAGGACAGCAGATAACAAAGGTTGTGACTGAATCTGCTTTGTGATAATGTAAAGCGCAATCAAAACCCATTTGTTTGCTCAAAATGCGCTAAAGATGGGTTCTGAAAGGTCGTTTCGCGTCGAAATAGAAAAACCGGACAGTTATTGTAAGGAGTGCTCTATCGAAGGCAGAAGCCAGTGGAATGACCGTTCTATCGCTGTTGTTTAGAAGATGCTACCACACAAAACCCTGCGCTGTTCCAGTCCTGTTCACGGATACCACGCAGGTCTAATTATATTTTGACAATGCCGATAGATCTCAGCAGGCACACAAGAGTAACATGGTTGGAAATGGAATGAAGCGGTGATTTTGTTCAGTCAACTCTCCAATATTCGCATGATAGCACTGTGTGTGAAAATCTCATAGCGAACGCCTTGCCGTGTTAGCAAACCGCTTCGCTTCATACCTGCAACAGGATGTCTCGAAGTGAACTTACTAGAAGTAAATTTGGAATGTTAGAAATACTAGACGCGACAGATGAATTAATTTGGGGGCACGTTGGGTAATAGTGTTACCGACGAGATAGTATTCGTGCGGGACGGCACAGGCGGACAGAACTAACAAACGCCACTAGTTGCACTCGAATGACCTAGCTTCATTTCATTGTCAAATCATTCGTTTTGAAGCGATTAATAGGGGACCGGATATGCCTGATGTGATCCAAGGGGTGTGAAACCCGTGGCAAGCTGTCGAAGGACTTTCAGCGACCTTTTGATAAGAGTTCTGTCAGGACTATTAGGTTTGTTGGAGTAAATCGGTTGTTTCCCCAGTGCGAACGAAGACCTCCAATGAATGTTGCGAAGGTCACAACCCATGTAACACTTCATTCAGCTAAATAACGCCTCTCGTGAATCAAACGGACGGATAATTAGAAATGCTTCAGTAATCTTATTACTATGTTCTGATGCCAAAAGCCGTGTCGTAACTGACCATGCCATTTCTCATTGTTTGAGAACATCTTGTGGCCATGCTTGAGCTGTTTTCGATGTATGCATTAGGTTTTATTCATATGATTCGATTGTACTGGCTTCACACCCATGATTTCACCCAAGAATTACAGATAGCAGAGCAGACATTAACGTGCATAGTGTTGGATGTACCCAAAAGATCGGATCGAAAGAACACATACTGTTGAGCGGTAAAATTAGTCAAACATGAAAACAATCTTTTTCTTCCAACTTAATATCATGCCATTTCTCATTGTTTGAGAACATCTTGTGGCCATGCTTGAGCTGTTTTCGATGTATGCATTAGGTTTTATTCATTGTACTGGCTTCACACCCATGATTTCACCCAAGAATTACAGATAGCAGAGCAGACATTAACGTGCATAGTGTTGGATGTACCCAAAAGATCGGATCGAAAGAACACATACTGTTGAGCGGTAAAATTAGTCAAACATGAAAATAATCTTTTTCTTTCAACTTAATATTTCCCATAAATCAGTCTCTACCGTTCCTCAGAATGGTGCTTGATTGTGGACCAATTCGTAAACTGAGATGGTATTTAAATAGCTATTCAACGTATCTTGCACAAACACCAACCCGTCGTCCAGTATACTGAAGACAAAACGATTTTCTCGGTATGACACACTGACAGTGAACTACAGGCTTCCATTGACCCATTAAGTAGAGGTGGTTCGCGAATTTACGTCGGTTCCAGTCCCAACTTGAACACCAAAATAGACATCTAAGGAGAGGAAAATCCATTTGCAAACTCAAACGGCGATAACATGAGACGCGAATGATCTCTAGATGATCGTACTGTGCGTACGATAATTATCCCGTCGAGCAAACAAATCCGTCGATATTTCTAAGGTTTCTCAATCACAATCCTTCCTCGAGAGCCGAAAAGACAAGCTGGTTCGTCTAACCGCTAATTTACTTCCCATAATTGGGATGCCAGCCTACTGACCCAGATTAAATAAACAGTTCATGTGGTAAGCATGCCTGGCTCACTATCCCCCGCATCATCGGGGGACAGCCTTCGACACGCGAACGAGATCACCCGATGTAACGTTCTGCAGGTGAAGTGCTGACTGAAAGTAATACAGCCGAAGATTGGGATGAGATACCACAAGATGACAACCCAGTGTTTATCGATTTCCCAAAATCAATTCTCCCCGTTACTATGAAATAATGTGCCAACGTGAAGAACTATATCATCTGTTGGTTCTCGTGAGGCTAAATAGTTAGTACTATTACTAATATCTCACCCCTGTGAATGGTAAATCCATGAAAGATGAGAAATAATGTTAACCCAAACGATCTAATCAATCCGACTGAAAAAGCAAAGAATACGGCCGGTCGGTTGCCTCGTTAACAGCGCGATGTTCACAGCCAATAGCCCCGTGACTGAATCAGATTCTGGTGAATCGTTGATATAGAGCTAAGTTGAGATAAACCTAACCGATAAGTCTTTTTTTCATACGTCACCACGAACTCCACCTTGGTGTCAAGTGAAGTCAAAACCTGGTTTTTCCTGTAGGTTGTCGGATAACGAAAATATCCGATTCTGCGTATCGCGCGCACTGTAGCGCGTGGTTTTCACTTGCTTAAGGTTAGATGCATAGATGCTAAAACAATGAGGGGAAAGGCCGAGTGGGAAAACTCATTTATCCGTCTTGCAGGTCACAATCCTTATCGAAAATCCTCATAACAAGTAAGTGAAAAGTGAAAGCTAGAGAAGCGCCACTCAACCCCGCACTGACGATGTCACCTCGATTGGTGATGAAACGTTTGCAATCCAACTGCCAAGCTCCGCGAACAGACCGACAACCAATCAGCACACCCGAGCTACCTATATTCCACAAAATTGCCACTACCACACTATATCAGCTTAAAAGCAACGGCTAACCCTATTTTGATAATGTCACAACAAATGACGTTATAGGACGACCACAGCTGACCACTTTTCAGATCTATACATGGATAGCGACTCCCATGCTGACGTTCATCAAGCTAACAGATGTTGCTTTTTACGTAAGAGTGAAAAGATAATGAACAGAATGCAGGAAACGAACCGACCTAGTAACGCAAGTGACTAAATTTGGCGCGAATGTCAACAGGCTCCAGCTTCAGTCCTTTGGGACCAGACCATTGAAAAAGACGGCGCTGTGAAAAAACAATCTCTCAAACAGTTGAAAGCACTTATCACACAGCAAGAAGTTGACTGTCGGTCAGAAGGGACGAAAATTGGGGAGAGGTTAAACCATGATCGAATTCAAATGAGTTGGAAATCACAGATGGTTCAACGGATGCAGCGACTACGTTATAGGTATCCGTTTGGCGCCCCTTCTTTGTGGACCAATCGCATGTGCTCCGCGTACCTAAAATGTGAAATGGGTGACTTAAAATTGAACGGAAACATTCTACAACTAGAACGACTTCATTGATGAATGGAGTGCGAACGTCTGAGTGAGTTACTAGCTCGCCAAACTCATCGAATAACGCCCAAAAACACTCGTCTAGATCCCATGTAATCCTAATAAGACATTAGTGATATCATCCCAAATTTGAGCACGGTCATCAAACACGGATTCGACAAATCTGTTAAAGGGGCCACCATGCGAATTTCTTCAGTTTTAATAGATTGTGGTTCAAGCACTACTTCGCTGCGACCCTATGCTTGTGCACATTCACATGTACTGAAGACGAGTTGGGACCCCTTCGAAGGTAACTGGATAATTAATGAAACCAAGGACCGTTAACCATGACAATGTGCCCACAGGATCCGCACTGACCAAACTCAACCACACCCATCAGCACAACTCAAAGTTTAGCGTCAGCGCTGAGGGCTGTAGAGGTAACTTGACCCAACGGTTACTGCTTCCTACAGGCGAGAAAATCCTGATGAGGGTAAATCTCAATATGTACACCAGCTGACATGTAACTGTAGGCTTAAAATTGGGATGGGCAGCCATTTGGCAAGGTTCCTAGAAAAGCTAAGCCACACGAAAAGGCCTTAGAATCAGGTACCTGTGTGTTGATCTCGAAACAGGTACCTTGTTAATAAACACAGTCAACTCCATGAGAGTTAGTGACAAGTAAGGAAAAACGGATTGCCTAGTATTCAGAAGTTGCTCATCCCTGGCTGGAAGCTTCCTGGAACAATTTGAACACTAGTCCACTGAGGGAGGGGAAAAGCAGACCGAACGCATTATTACGGCTAATTAACGGGTCGATACATTAATTTCCACACTCCTCTGTAGGAATCTGAAGAGTCGATTCCGAACTTCCGGCCTCTAGTATGCGGTTCCAATCATTAAAATCATCCACATAATTCTCCAGTGCCCATAATACTGCACAACAATGCCAGAGATAATCTTAAAAGGCATAAGCAACTAAGTTAAACAAAGATTATGGAGGGAATATACTTTCAACTGCTTAAACAGCGTGGTTAGCAAGTCCACGTTCAGTATATGCTTTTTTATCTCTGATTTTCATTCATCTACTCTCAAAAAAGCAACAGGCAGTCATTGCGCCCTTAATACTACATCGTTTACACAGCTGGCGCGCTGAACTTGAGATCATCAGCGCTAGGTGTCCTAGTGTTCGAACAATAATGCAGTGGATCACTACCGTTACAATTCATCATGGTTCTTTGATTCGTTGTGCTCCATTGAAGTTGTATTGCTGTGATTGGCTTTATGAGGCTTGCTTGCAGGCGGATAGGTACCCACGAAAAAGGATGGTATAACTGTTTTATTTCCACGGTGCTCAGTAAACCGTCAAAATATACTAGAACGCACCAACTAACTTACCGTTGAAGACAATTAGCTTCTGCTTCGTTCGCAGTTGTTTGAAAATGTGCGGCCTTGTACAGCGCCAGAAAGACCAGTAGATGCAGGATCAAGGCGTAGACAAAAGCACCAAGTCTAGCAGTTCGATTGCCAACAACCAGCCGAAACTATAAGAAAAAGGTGCAAATGCTAATGAAGGATGAAAAACACGAGGAAAATAGCTCATACAGTCTACAATATCAACAAAACTAGCTTACTATTTTCAACATCAATTTATCATGCGGTCGCAAATCTCGATAGTGCCGCTGACGTTCTTGACGATGGAATTGGCTGAACGGATCCAAATCGGCCTCGTATGCCTGGGAATATTTCTCAACAACGGAGTCCTGATTCAATGGAATGGCGACTGATGTCGATTTGGTGGATTCCGGAACAGGTGGATTATGTCGCGGACTGGAATACGACTGGAGGAAGCGGATTTTACCGTACAATTTGACGTTATCCGCTCGAACTGATTCGACTTCGCGTTGCAGGAGGATTATCTGCTGCTTATGGTTTGACTCGCTCTGTAAGAAAACCGGTATACAGGAAAGTCCATAATCTATTATTCAGCGCCGTGATTGTTTGTGAGAGGATGCGACTACTGAACAATAATAAGTAGGTGCACAAAACTTTGTTGTTGTCGCGCTTCACCACTACTCACCCTGGTCTTTCGATCAGAGACTTGTGTGCTGAAGAGCACATTGGACAGTATGGCTACCGGACTGAATCCAAGATTAGTATAAAGAAATCGCAGCTATATAGTTCTCCAATCGTTAATGACAAGCGCGACGTACAGTCCTATTCTCTTTAGCTGAATGGACATTTTCTCGTCGGGGGCCCTGATAGGCGGAATCCTACACCAGAACTACCGTAACGCTCGCTACAAATGCTAACAACTATAACTCGCACTCGATTCATCAGAAGAGCGGAATACTCTCCCGTCTACCACCAAATCGTCCTCTGATGGTAAAAAATGAGGACACAACAACCGATTTTGCTTCACTATTCGCTGAATGCCCGTTAACAACGTCGCATCCAGATGTCCGAATTTCCAGAATGCTGTAGTTGCATGGACCTTAAACACGATACGCTGTAGTTGGGTTCTGAACCCTTACACTTATTTGCAGGAGACCCAACCGAATCCAGCCGAATCTCTCGGTTATGATGGTCTGCTTCAACTGAAGGTGTTGCACTAGGCTGCCTTATGTTTCAATTGGTACGAATTGGAGATATCGCAATACATTGTCTAGAAGTAACACACATAAGGTTGGTCTAAGAGTTTGTAACAACCTTATGAGTATCGTGTTATGTTAAGACAAGGGTTTTGGACCAAGCAGTGCATTTAATGCACTGTGTAATCCCTCGTAGTTCTGCTGAAAACGCCAGCCTGGGTGAACCAGACCGAAAACTGACCTGAGACATTACCGCTAGTACATGCCCCCAGATATCATGTAGCAGCGACCAACCCATTAGTCCGACATTTTCTAGCAATTGGATAACCTTCCGCGCACCTTTCACAGCTTCCACATTATTCTAGGCTTTTATGGAACCTTATTGATCAGCAACTGATTCGTACAGATGTTTCGTCTTGACTCAGTGGGACGACCTACACCCTGCGTTTCAAGGGCACAAGATCCCGTTTCACATGATATAGTCACCGGTACACTCGGTAGAGTATATTGTTGAATAATCAGTCACACACCTGGTCGTTTAGCAAACGATTTGCACTGAACATTAAATGAATCAGCGTCCAACCTACACTTGCTCACACGTTCCCGTATTACACATGAGTCATGTGATAACACTTACCTTTGATTTGTTCACGTGGTAAGCTATCCAATCAAGAGCACAAATATGCACTACAGGTAACCAAAAAGTTAAACTTGTCCTAATCGGAGCAATAGGTAGTGTGGAAGTTTCTTTTTTCCACAAACTTGGATTACAGTCGAATTGTCGTTGTTTTCCCGCTGTGTGCAAGACGCGGGAATCTTTCGAATCAGTAAAGCGGTGAAGCTCGCGAAAGCGGCACAAAAAGAACTGGTGAATGTTCTTGGAAATCACGCCGCAAAGAATCAAGCATAAAAGGAAAAGAGCAGATAGAAAGACACACCTGTTCCAATTCCTCAGTCCGTGCTCGGAAACGATCACGCTGGTGTACCACAATTTGGAGTAATGAGGGGTCAACACGTGGCACTGTGGCTGTAGAACAAATAAAGGGGTGAATAAGGACAGTAGTGGTCATTCGAAGTAGAAATAAAGTGGTCGGCTCTGCAATTTTAACTTCAAGCGATTTCAAATTTCTAATAAGCACAAAGTTTCTCACCTAAACGAAGAAGTTCACGGTGGCCCGAATCTAGGAAACAGCAAGCCTCGGTTCTATGTGAATGTACCTATTGATGTACGAAAACACCACGAAACGTGCCGATTCATTACTTCATAAGCTGGTTCGTTTAGTTTTTACGATAGAAGGCAAAACAGATGCCGCCTAAATCTCATTGTTTGATTAAACCAGTGTGAAAACCTCATACCTAACAAAGGCATAACAGTCTTGGGACGCAAAACGAAATTGACCGGGATGAAAAGCATTGTACAACAATGAAACTTTGTTTCCAATTAGAGCTCGACAACTTCAGTGAGGGTGGGATGGAACTTTCTCGTTCGTCTAAAGCAAATGCTGTAGACAATAAATATGCCGCATGTTCGCGATTCACACATAGTGGATCCCAGCAGCTGTGTACCCATTCAAGCCTAAATTGTCGGCTAATTTAAGCCACTAGTTCACTGATGTGACAGGTCGGTGAATCAGCTGTGTCCAAGGCAAGCTCTGGAGTAATGGGCTAGTAATACGAGACTTCCCATTGTGGTGTACCTCGTTGGAGAGTGCATCTACGCCTAGGGAATCAAAATGTCCTCTGTTCGATTTCAGAGATCCATTCCTTCCTGGGGTGATGGCAGTGAGAAGAGATGTTTACCCTTGCGAGGTTTTGTCGAGGTGGTAGTACCGTACCAGATAACATGACGAGTAAACTACAGGCTAGCGAAGGATGGTGGACAAAAAAACTTATTCGCAAATCACTTAAGAGACTTTTGATGAAAAAAAGTAAAAAGGCGGAGATGTAAAATCACCCAACTAACTTTGGTTGGGTTGTTCTTCACCAATTGCTTCAGCTAATATTTGACCTTCTCTGCAGGCCGCGTGGCTCGTGGTGTGCAATTGGTCTTGACTGGGAGTACCGGTTTGCCCGAACATGTTGAGCCGTTGAGCCTCGTCATAGGCTTCCTGGAGCCGATATAAATCAGACTCCAAAACCGCAATGAGCTCCCGTTGTTCCTGTGCCTGCTGTCGGGACTCAACTTCAAACATCTGAAGACGGTGTAGCTCGGCTGAGAAACAGTGAGAGACAGTAAAAAAACTGCGCTATCAAACGAGAATTCGATCGCACAGAACTATATCCCTGGAAGTGCAACATTATCCTCAAGATAACCACCGTCTGCAAGCGAAGGTTACCTTTGCTCGGAGGCGCGAAGAGGCGATGAGTTAAAAGGACATTTTTAGCTAAAATTGCCACAACGAATTGGAGCTAATCAACCTCGTCGACATCATCAACTAAAGCAATATGCCGCCATTATGAACTGGTGTTTAACTGTCATATAACCAAAGGAGAATGTCTCAATAAACAGCGGGGAAAAGGAAATTCAGATTCACGTCGTCCTCGTTTGAACAGCCTTCCTCCAGCCATGCTGAAATTATTCTGGTGGGTCGACACCAAAGAGGGGAAGCACTGGACTCGTGTTTCGCTCATTTGGTGAACAAAATTGCAACGGAAAAAGGGGAGGGCCGTTCAAACGAGAGCGAATTCGAAATCCACATATTCCGCAAAAACCACAGCCAACAAAAAGGAATAGTGGAAACCTTGTTTATAAAACCATTGCATCTCCACAACTTTGAAAAAGCATTGGAGTTCACAACCAGAACTACAGTAAAATGAACAGACAGCGCGTCTTTGAGAACACATTATTGATTAGATTGATCTCACCTAACAAGCAATTTCGAAGAAATACATCTTTACGAAAACGACAGAACTTTATAAGGATGATAAAGCATCGCAAAACATGAAAGAAACGTCAGGATGAACTGAGTCGGGCGCGAGGACGTTTTTAAAGTGATAAAAGCCGGTGATAAAAGACGGTAATAGAAATATCAAAGACTATCAAAATGACAGGAGTGTGTTTCTCCCGTCTCATAAGGACGGCTGAAAGAGAGACAAAAGCTGTTTAATTTAATGATGCAGAAAAAGGTGAGAATCAGGTAGACTCAGATAAGGAGCGCTACGTCCCAACAGCTTGGAAGTCAGTGATCGGAATATGTTGATGAGACAATGAACTGCTGTAGAAACGAAATATAAAACGAAGGAGACGCGACAATGGGGGTAGAAAAGAGAATCAACCTCTGCAACGCAGTGGTTTCGGGTGAAAAGCGAAATGACTGCATCAGAAGCAGTTGCTGAATGTATTTTAGGAGGAAATAGACTAGTACCTAGGGAGCCAGGCCGGTAAACCTCTAATGTACACCCTACACTGTCCAAACTACTTCAATTTAGAGTGAATCAGTCTGTGGGCTAAACGGAATTAAATGCTAAGAAACCGTCTACACAAATCAGGTTCCGGAAAAACGTAGATTGCAATAAAGACTAGATACCGGAGTCGTAAATTTGGTGCGTGTAGGACATGCAACATTAGAGTAATTAGATCCAGCAAAGATTAATCTACGGAAGACGACAGCCTGTGCCAGAAAATCATGCTCAAAAATTGATAATTCAAAGTAGGTTCATCATTCATAAAAAAAACTGGGGGAGACATGATACATGGGTATTACCTCTCAGTTGATCAGTTGTAGCACTAAGTTCAGCTATCTGGTTTTGTAAGGCACGATTCTTGTTCATCAACAGCACTTCCAAAGGAGGTTTCAAAACAGGAGCTGACGCTGCAGGGTCGTTCGAATCAAAATGAGCGGTTCCCTCTGGCTCACCCCTTTCCGAAACTAAGTTCTCATTAGAAAATTCGATTGAGCGAAGAAAGGCAAGCTCGCGGCACACTTCTTCATAATCCGACTGGGATTGCAATCGCAACCGAGCTTCCGATAACTGTGTTTCCAAGTTGGTGATCCATGTTTGTAGTTCCTCAACCTTACCTTGGAGTGTCGACTGAACTTCCTCCTTTTCTTGTCGCAGTACGGACAACTTTGAAGCATATAGTGAGATCTGGCAAGGTTGGAAAAATAGGGTTGCAAAACAGGACATGAGGTACACAACTTGTGTGCTATCTTGCAAAAAGGGTGAAGTACTGTGGCTCTGTGGGCAGTGCCACACCAGTTTCCGATATGAAACTCAAAGTTAAATCGTTCATCTGTTGCGCCCTATCAGCTCACAGTTCCCATGCAGCATCAAGGAAACAAGAGCTCTGCAACGCTGCTACGTTGTTCAGGTCTAATCAGGAGCAACTAAGTGACCAGTTACAAATCAGAATCAAAGATATCTCAGGTCATCATCAGGTCATCGTTCAGCTGTAACACCCTTCAGGTGCCTAGCTGCCATGCTACCCGAAGGAAGCACGAGGGCTGAGATACCGCCAGGTTGCCCAAGCTTAGACAGCGAGAGTCGAGAGGCAGAGGTCGTGTTCGAACCACAGACCCTCTGGTCGGTAAATCCGCGCTCTAAACACTTGCTCCATCAAAGATCTGAAATAACACAATGACGGAGCTACTTGAAGAGAGTGATCACCCAAGCTAACTTTGCTCTGTAAAGGGAGGTTCCCCAATTACGGGAGAAGTTCGTTTGGGCCCGGTTCACTCTCAAGTATTGTTTGTGGATGGGTTCCATCTATTTGGCACGCAAATGTATTACATCGGCCAGAAAACGTAAACAGTATATTGTCTTAAAGTCGACCAGTGAAACCGTTCATACGCTTGCAGAGCACGCCTGTTCATCCGACATAAACAACTAGGTCCGGCACACACAGCCGACGATTACCTGAACCAAACTTACTATCTATAATTAGGTTAGAAGAATAATTAACAAGACTAGTGAACTGACAAGGGGGGGACCATCGCACCAGATAAAAAATGAGTAAAATTTGCATTCAATATTGTTGGTCACCTTAATCAAGCAATATGGTCAACCCAGGTGAGGCCGACATCAATTCTGGGGAGAATGCATTGTGGACTAATCCACATGAATTTCGGTACCCAAAAATAAGTTGACATTGAAATGGGTTACTCGGACAGTGTGAGACCATGTTTATAACACTGACCTCACCGTATGAAAAACACCAGGTCGACCCACTGATACAAAGTTAACAGTGCCAACAAAGTATAGAGGCAACAAAAAATAAACTAGATAAAAAATCGACCGGTATTCTAATGGTAAATTTTCGTCCCCACAATGAGAAAAACGTGGTAGGTGAACATGCACCAGAAAGATCGTCAAGGACAAAAACAACACAAAACTGACTTCAGTTTCTTTCTGACTCAAATCCGATTCGAGATCCTCAACGCGTGATGTCAGGGTCAAAACTTGGCTGGTGATATTTTCATTGTCAGAACGGCCTGTGAACGAAGGTGGCAGACTGCCTTCCAATTCACGAATTCGCTGAAACAACGGGGGATAATTATTCCGGTGACTATTAATCCCGGCTGCGAAACAACGTATCAATATTACAGGAGTATGCAAGTAGTCGATAGACCTTATACTGTAAACATTAGTATACCTATAGTGGAAAGTCAGAAGCTTAGTAGGGATTGTCCTTGCTGGGAATTTGAATTGGTCCACATCTCCCGATTGCATACCTTCAAAAAATGAGTGGATCTGCTTTGTGTAACAGAGCAAAACAACTTGTGCTGATCGCTCAGGCCGAGTAACAGTGCAAAACAACTTGTGCTGATCGCTCAGGCCTAGTCAAAGGGATTGCGTCCAACTACCAACTTACTGACATAACATACCCAGCCTGGAACCCTTACTGTCAATTCTCATATATACATTTTGTCACTATCTACGCTGCCTGTTCATTAGGGAGTTTGCTTAAGTGAGGTGGTTCATAACTTCATCAAACGAGTAACGACATCCCTAGTGTTGTGTATACACCACTAAGTTGATATCATCAAGGTCCAATAAGGAGTATCGCGTTTGAAATCATACCGAATACTAGTGTATTTTCAAAAGGTTCACTTTGACGTGGAACGCCGAAATAGATTGGTCCGAATTCATCAGGTAACAATATGATGGCTGGATGCATTACTAAACTTCGGACTTATCTTTCGCCGAACGTAAAATTAAACTCGCCAAAACTCACTTCGCGGGCCTTGTCAAGTTCATCCGTGAGAATTTCGAGTTCTGAGGTCCTGTGAACGATTAGGTAGAACCATGAGCAATACTCACTTCCCACTCTCTGATGTATCCGCCTGTACCTTCAGTGTGAACAGTTCCGACTGCGTCATTTCAAGGGCTGGAGGTACAAACAATAACACAAAAGCATTTATTACCTCTCCGTTTTATCTCACGGAAGGACACTAACACAGAAAGGCGGACTGGGAGGAAATGGAGTTAATAAGGAGTTAATTATCAGGTCTTGAGAAGTGGCTAACTAAGCAACGGAAAATGGTATGGAATTCCGGTGTCAGGAAGCATGCCACTGGCACAGCCTCGGTCCGGGGTTCACCTCGGACGACATGTGATAGAAACTTGGCTCGAAATAATGCACTGCATGACTTCCGAGGTCCCATTACAACGATCCCAGGAGAGCTCGAAAATGCCGTTTCTATCATGATACGTTATTGCTATAGTTGGCAATATATGATATCCACGAGAATGGTGCTCTAATAGTAACCACGACAGAGGGTCGACGACCTCGACTCCACTTAGTTTAACAGCGAACAGAATGCTTCATACACTCGTCTCACGACCTTATTTACATGAGTCACTCTCACCAAGCGCTTGAATATCAATGGCCCATTTTTTGGAATCGCCTTTCCAGACTGACTGATGGTTCCTGTGCGAGCTGGTACAACTGTCCTTAACATTGAGCAGGCCGTGAAATATTGCGCATAACGCATCTATGCCACTTCTGTTAAGATCGCAAGACACTCCGCACAGCCAGCTTATCCTAGCCGGAGCTAGACAAATTCCGTGTAATGGACTTAGCAGAAACTATTTTACGGAAGAAGGTCGGATCCTGCAGTCTGAATCGAAATGAGCAAATAATAATAATGCCAAAGAGGATAGTTGGACCAGCACTCCATTTCTGCTTTTTATTCAATACTTTACAACTACAATTACAATACTGTATCGCCAAACTCATGTGAAAGGCAGTAAATCACCGCCACAAAAAGGGCCGAAAACTAGGAAATTGAAGTTTGCGCCATCACAAGTGTGAAATATGCTATCAAAAACTATACCTAAGGGTGATGACCAAAGGAGAACCAGGCACTACTGATTAAGGAGGCCCACCTTTAGTCAGTCCCACAGTTTTCTCTTCCATTATTTTATGTTTCTCCTCCATTTCGGCTCGCAAAACCATCAGTTCTTGTTCTCTCTCCAAAACCGTTTTCTTGAAACTTTCTTCCAGAGATGCTTTCCTTGATTTTAGCTCGGATTCCATGTTGCTGTTCAAATCATCCAAGAGCTTTTGCAGGCGAGCTGCCTCGGTTTCTAAAAGCGTGGAAGGTTAGCTGAAGAGGATGGGGAACAAACCATGGTGTCTTAGTGCAGACACTTCGGTACGTAGCTGTTCGTTTATCTCTCGTAATTTTCGATTCTCGCACTCTGTGTCAGTTGATCTACTGGCCTTTTTCTGAAGGTTTTGAACCTCTGTAAGAGCCAATGTGGGATCTTTTCCGATGTGAATGAACTTCAGAAAGTGCATACCTGGAAGGTCAATGAGCCTTTTGTACACAGAAATGTAGGCGTCTTCTGCGTAAGCACAGCGTTTCCGTGAGGCATCAACTTCCGCTTGGAAGCTTTTGAGCAATGCAAGAACCGCTTTCTTGCTTTCCTAGATGCGTCACAAAGTGGGGTTTTGTGAAATTACTTCGGAAGCACTTTTGCGGAATTCCCGTGTAAGTTGAACCAAGTTGGCTCTTGCAACATCTCCTTTCTCGCGATTGGAAGCTAGCTCCAAGACGGTAGATTCTAACGATTTCTGAATTGTGTGTGATACGAACAGAATCGTATTACCTGGAGGTCACCGAATCCCAGCTCTTGCCATGTGTCTTTCGTTGAGTTGACAACAGATAGCATCTGAAACAAACAACACATGAACAACAGTTAAATCAAGAAACACATATCCATTACGCCACCGTGAAACAGACCTGACAGTTCGGTAATCTAGGGCGCGAGATGGCCGAGGCGGTTAGAGCGTGAATTTACTGACCGCAAGGTCCATGGTTCGAACCCGACCTCTGCCGCTCGACTTCCCCTGTCTAGGCTTGGGCACACTGGCAGTATCCCAGCCCTCGTGCTTCCTTCGGGTGGCATGGCAGCTAGGCACCGAAAGGGTGNGCAGCTAGGCCCGAAAGGGTGATCCAGCTGAATGATTGTTATTGTTATTTATTGTTCGGTAATCTTCAGTGACGAACAATGTCAACTTTCCTGCATCCGAAGAAGGCCACCTGTTTATTGTATCACTCCACAACTAACCAACGAGGAAAATACATTCTGCCCTAAAAGTCAGCATGCTCGCGAGTTTCAAGTGTCATTGCTCTGCTCTGATTGGTTGTTCGCACTGGGCTTACCAAATTTCCCCGAATCTCCCGTGAAGAATCGTTGGGCAACAACATTATGAGCATTCACTAAGACTTTCCAGTGTGTTGGAGATAGAAGGGTGGAACAAAGTCCTTTATTTCCAAAAAAAATATGTGACGATTCCACTTAAACGCTTAAAAGAAACGAGATGGGTTTACACAGTTACATCGAGTAGATCATGAAGAATGTCTACCATGTTCCGGTTGTAATACTGTAGGGGGCGAGATGGGTCGAGATGTTAGAGCGCGAATTTACCGACCAGAAGGTCCTTGGGTCGAACCAAACCTCTGCCTCTCGACTTCCCCTGTCTAGGCTTGGACAAACTGGCAGTATCCCAGCCCTCGTGCTTCCTTCGGGTAGCATGGCAGCCAGGCACCTGAAGGGTGTTACCGCTGAACGATTTTTTTAATCTTTTATTTTTGTAATTCCGCACAAGTGACAAGTCTATCACAAGAATTTCACACAGACAAATTACTCATGTTACATTCCCATGTATTTGCGATGGCGAGTAGAATGAACTAGGTGGAAACTGTCTATAGGGTTTTGTTATAGTTGCCAGCGAAAGTCCGCTTTCGGACGCGAGGCGACATCATGCCAAGGGCTCCCAATATAGTTGGCGCAGTTTAACTCCGCCGTTGAATTGTCACTTGAACACTGAAATAATCTATTGTCTAGTTGAATCCCCACAGTGAGGTAGCCAACTCGGGAATTTTCTGTGACATCCTATTGTTGGCTGGCAATTTAAATGAAATCCAACGCTCGCTACAGTATGGCTGACTACGCAGCACTTGTAGGACCACAAAACGATACGACAAAGACCAGGCTTGTCCTCACATGTACGGACAAGTGCCTACGCGACTACCAACAATTCAAGGCATCGACATATCTGAGTTCAACAATCTTATCCAGCTAATTAGAAAGAGTTCCATGTCGGACTGACATGCTTCTATTTGGCTGAACACCGCATGATGGAGAACACGAACGAAATTTCGATCTCCAAAGTGGCACTCTGCCCAGTCTTAATTCTTGTGGCCTATACAAGAGGGCACCTGCTTAGCTGTGTCCGTTCACACAGTGAAGCAAGCAGGACGACAACCAGTTCTTGCTCGTACGCTGAATTCCCTCTACGTTGATGTACGCCGTCCATCAGAAACAACCGAGGCAGACGTTCTTCTGGCACGTCCTAAGCACCGTGAAGTATGGAGTGAGAGTTCGCTCTTCCTAGGACCATCTGTTTCATCGCAACACTACCAATCCGATGTCCCACCAGACCTGATTAATGCTTCGGGGACACCGATAGTCAACCGCTGACGTCTTTTGTATGTCTTGTGCGCGCGCAGTCCATGTCTGTGATCGATGAAGCAGTATGGATCGCACCTGACGGATTGGTAAGGTTTGGTCAACGCAATCCACACTAGACCGGAACCCCGCTTGTTGCTCTCAAGTCAAAGTTTCATGAGCTACCATAAAGCGACGAATCACAGGTGACGTTAGCAGTCTCACTACAACCGGGGTTAAGCTGGTCTCCATGTACTTACCACACTCATTAGGAGCTTCTTTTTGAAAATGGGCATAATGACCGACTACCCTCAAATGTCTGGGACAGTCACTTTTTCACAAATGCACGCAAGCAAATCAGGCAAGCGCTGACCGAAGATTTCACCACCGTCTTTGAACAATGCGGGTGGGTGATCATGCACACCAGAAGCTCGGTGGCGCTTGAGAAAACACACGCGGCCATAAGTCTCCGAGGCCGTAGGTGGTTCCACGTTCACCATCCAGGGTTCTACGTCGAATGCGGGCTACATGTGTGTGGGCTGGTGGCCACTATATGTGTTGTTCGAAGTATTCGGCCCACCGGTCGAGACGCTATCCTTTATTCAATATGGTCACTCTCTTCTGATCTTCAATAGTTTCGCTCACAGGTTTCTGAAGACCGGTTGCCTGGATCAACGCATTACCGGCTCTCTGAGCCTCTTCCATTTCCTTGGCTTCCTGTGTCCACCAAACTTCACGGTCGGCTCGCACGCTCAATTTCACTTGACGTCTGATAATTCGTCGCGTCAAGTTATTTTCGGGATCGGCTGGGGTATGTCTCCGAGATTTAAGTAATGCCACTGTTTGGTCAGATATCCAGTGCTTGAGTGAGCCTGGTAGCACCGTGCCACGAGCGAATATCCCAATGAAAAGAGGTGGCGATCTTCTTCAAGTATGAATTCACATCTGATGGTGGAGCATTTGGAAAGACTCTAGAACACGATTCTAGAAAATTCGTCTAACATCCGGATCTCCGTCTTTCAATTGCCAGGCGATATTTCCGCACCCTACGTAGCCTAGAAAACGAAGGGAGGAGCGACTCCGGACAACTGCGTGATCGGAATCCACAAATGTGTTCAAAAGCTACCGGCAGTCAGTTACTGATCCGCGCATTCGGTAACTGATGGTAATGTGATCGAGGTGAGTTCGTAGCCGGCATGCCGTTGGAAGACATGTGGCCAGATGACTTCGGCTATTTCGGAAGGTAGTACTGCAGTCTGGTGTCAGCACACAGCTGAAGCGTTCGTTCACCATTGTCCGTACGTACCGAGTCCAGCCCACGTCGACCACTCAACTGTGTCTCAGATGAGCTAAGCCTGCCCACTTGTGCATTCAGACATCTGACAACCACCACGATGCCTGAGCTTTTAGCTCGCCGCAACAGGGCATTCAGGCCGTCGTAAAACTTGTCTTTGATGGTGTCAGAGCTACGGTCAGTTGGGGCGTAAGAACGCACGACAAAAAGAAATCGATCAACTTTCCCCTTGTGAGACTCCTTCAAGGACTTTACCAGGCGAACGGCACACAGACGAATATCAAATTGCAGCCAGGAAAGGATCCTTCTGCCTGATGACATAGGACGATACCAAACCCTATACATTCAGTTGCAGCAGCCTATGGGTTGCCAGAGGTGCGCAGTCGGAACCGAGTGGAGAGTGGTAGGGCCGTTAGCTCAACCACTGTGTTTTTGCAGCTTGAATTCTTGTTTCTGATACACAGTACACATCAGTGCTAGCTAGTCCAGTGTGAGAGGAAAAGTAGCTTGTTAACCTGCTTGCCTCAGAGTGTGGACATTGAAGGCGGCCAGAAAAACAAGGCGTCGGGGCTTGAAAATTGATTTCGAGGTGGCTGAGGATATCGGCGCCGGAAGAGGCGCAGATGTCGCGTGCAAAACCGTTGCAGGATGAACGGAGTCATCAGTCTTAAATGCTAGATTTATTAGTGAGGTGAGGAGATGGGGGGGGGGGGAGAAACTATGCGAAAGAAAANCATCATCGGCAGCATGACATCAGTGTTCAACACTGGTGCTTCGCTGCCGTACAACTATGATTTATTTGAAAGCCTCATTGTGAAGAAAAGTATAAAGGTGGACGGGGAAGAGTCTTAGTGTTAACTTACTACAATCATTCCGAGATGCCTACACCTCTAAACACTCATCCAGGCAATCCGGAAAGGAACTAACAAGACCGCCACTGACATCGGTTGGCAGCCACATCTTACAGCGTCTCCAACCAGTTGCAGTGCGAATCATGCGGTCCCCATCCTGGAGGGTGAGTAGCACCGACAGCACCCAAACGTTTCGTGATTTCTTTCGTACCCCTCTGCCAGGTTAGCTACCTCTCTGCTTCCACCACTCTGAATTGGTCATGAAAAATAGCACTCTCTTCGGCAAACGCTAGCTAGGCATATGCAACGCATGTCCCAACAAACGCAGCTCCTGATGCAGCAGTAACATGTTTTCGATAACCTGCCCTGCCGTATGCAGCAAGTGAGGCTGGTGGCACCACGCGACGGCTGATGTGGCATGTGTCTATTTGTAAAACCGTACAGCTGTAGCACCCTTTCAGTGTCTAACTGAAAAACCACCAGAAGCAAGTGGGCTGGGATATTGAAAGATTGCCAAAGCCTAGACAGGGGAAGTCGAAAGGCAGTGATTGGGTAGACAGGGAAGGTTGAGAGGCGGTTCATGGTTGTACGTGGGCTGGGATACTGCCAGGGAGCCCACACCTAGACAGGAGAACGATTAGGGTCCTCAACCAAGGCCTTTGGATGACGTTATTGCGGTCTTTTTGAAGACTGGGATGACGGTCAAGAGCTCCATTCCACTGGTATTGTTTGCGTTCCAAAGCTTCTGCAGTATGGTTATCAGACAGCTCACCAGGACTCTACAGCCTTCGTTGAAAAGTGAGGGATGTAGGCCACCCGCGTCAAGTGCTTTGTCGCGCTTGATGATTTGTATCTCCTGCTGGATTCCTGTTGTTGACGGCGGGCTGCTATCGGTGTTCCGTTCAGGACCGCCGGATTCCTCCTGTTGCAGTGCTGAAGGAGACCAGCTGAACTGTTTTTGGAACTGCTCAGCTCATCGCTCAAGAAAACGATTTTGTGAGTGGACTGCATCATCATCATCATCATCATCGACAGCATGACATCACTGTTCAACACCGATGCTTCACTGCCGTACAACCATGACTTATTTGAAAGCCTTATTGTAAAGAAAAGA
>NW_008751664.1:1692494-1710899 GCF_000715545.1 Opisthorchis viverrini
TATGAGACTCTGTGAGTGTCGCGGGACACTCTCCAGTATAGCTCAATGGATCGCTGAGGTACGCAAACCGTCACACCATGGTAGGGTCCAGTTTATTCGTGAACTGATGTCTGATGACATCACTTCCATTGGCGCTGGAACGCTTGCAACCAGAAAGCCCAGCATGTGTCCGATCGTCCTGGATTGGATTTGTTAGGTTTAGATTGGATTGACAAGCTAAACCTTTCGGACAGGCGAGATGGGGCGAGATGGCCCAAGTGGTTAGAGCGCGAATTTACTGACCGGAAGGTTCGTGGTTCGAATCCGACCTCCGCCACTCGACTTCCCCTGTCTAGGCTTGGGCAACCTGGCAGTATTCTAGCCCTCGTGCTTCCTTCGGGTGGCATGGCGGCTAGGCACCGGAAGGATGCTACAGCCGAACGCTTCCTAGTCCTTTGGCTCCGTTACCTTACAAATCTGTGTATGATCACCGTCAGCCAGCTAACATGGCCATCGAAATCTTTTCGCTGAACCACTTACTTGATGTTTACTAAATTTTACGCGCACAATTCACAGTATATGGCTTGAATATTCGGTAGGGTGTGTGTTGTCTGCAGAGAGAGGATTAGTGGGGATCGCGGGATAGGGTTCGAACCAACGGACCTTCCGATAAGTAAGTCTGTGCCTTTAACACTGATGAATCCCGAGTTCCGTCGACATCTGCGGAACACCGTGTGAACTCTTTGCAAAGTCGGCCTTTCATATACCTCCTCATTCGGCCATACGTAGGTTGATGTTCTCCCAATTCACGGAGTACGGATGTCCTGACCAGTAGACCCAGTTGCGTGGGCGACGGCCTGCTCCCCGGACGGTGACCACAGAACGGCACCTACTAAAGGCCAGCAACAAGGAGGATAATCTCATAGCAACACTCGAATTGGTTTGACCAATGCTTCCTTTATTTCTGGTTGTTAACGAATGGAGTTGCTGCGACGGAAACCAATCAGTTATATCTATGAAAGTGAAACGGTGAGTAGAGAACGTCACACCAGGCTCCAGTGCACTAGACACGCTAAAAATTGAAGTCAACGGTTGTGAATTATTGAACCGGGATTGGGAGGAGCAGGATTTATTAAGCATCGGCTGATGGCCTGGGAAATCACCAGGCGTTCCTGTGTGGATAGAAATCTCACGAACTGTTTATGGAACCTAGATCCTTATAAAGGTCTGATGTGTGAAAGATTCCAGCCCTCACTACTGTGGGGACTTTTTGCTACCATCAGCCAAGAACTGTATTCCAGATTTGGACAAACACCGGCAAGTTTCTTACAGAATTAAGCCCTTCCATAAGACCGGTTTATTTAACATCTGTCAAAGTGCTGGAAGAAAGTACCAAAAGAATGTGCGGCAAAAACAGGAATATCAATCCTATTGAGATTCTGTCACGAATTCCTTATAGACCTAAATCTGTGCACAGTGGTGTCCCTCAGAGTTCATGTGTTGGTCCTTCCTTCTTCGTAGTGAAGCTGAACGACGTTTGGGGCAACATGGCCCAAGTGGTTAGAGCGCCAATTTTCTGAACGGAATCTCTGTGGCTCGACTTCCCTGTCTAGGCTTGGGCAACCTGGCAGTATCCCAACCTCATTGCAACCCTCGGGTGGTATGCACGAAAAGGTGCTACAGCTGAACGATTTTTTTGAACGACGTTTTTAAATCCCTCAAATTTAGATGTGTTGGATGTGCAGCTGACTTGGAGATATGGTGGCTTACGATGATTAGAAATGACGTCGTAGTGCTGTGGAGGGTTAGATTCTTTTCAGCTTGGCAAGCATGCGTCGCGAATCCATGTACGTTGATTTTAGTTGTCACAGCTTACGACAGCGCATAGTGTTGGATAAAGCGTGACGGCAGGTCCAGTAAGATTCTCACTTTACTTCACCGCGATTGGCTCCTATGACAGGATGAATCACCTTCACAGATAGTCTCTGGGTCGTTGTTCGAGAACGGCGGTTCGCACTAAGACCCAGTTATGTTTCCAGCATTTAGTACTGCATGCTTGTTTGGCCGAATTGACGTTGCGGATCCAGGCTCTCGACTGATGCTGTTTGTCCACTGCTAACCTAATGCTGTCACCTTGTCGTGGTTTGTTGGGCTTCTGTGCTCCAATGATCCTGCAGATCATACCAGCTGGATATCAGTTCCTAAAAGATCAAACATTCCATGAAGGCCAAAGGGGAGCCAAAGGGGGGACTATGATCTGGAAGACATTCTAATGCAGAGAATCGTACCACGAGACGATATGGAGGTAAAGTCGTTGTGACCTCTGCGATACGAGTGTGAAGGCAGTAGGGGCGACCAGAATATCCATACTTATGGAAGAAGCGATGCCACCTTCCTCTGGGAATTGATAGGTTAGATAACGTCGCCCTGAAAACTGCACACTCAATCTCTCAACGGTTGACCATGACCGCCGAGGCATCATTCAATACGGTCGAAATGCTTATAAAACCAGAGCCGGCTGAGTAAGGGACTATGGACAGATTCCCTACATCTTCCCAGTGCCTTGTGGGTCAGACTTTTGAGTCAGAGGCTCAATCAACCCCCCTCCAGCTTGGACAACCGGGGAATATGATTCGCCCTTACAGCTCTTTGCTCACCGGTTTCCACTACACCCCATCGCACCCATCAAACGATGCAATGCCACCAACCCATTTGTGAGTCTCCTAACCGCTGTCTCGTGTATAAACCGTCGCCCATAAAAATAAACCAAAATGATCACTTACTAACCTCATGATGTCTGATGCACGTCGCAGCCTTTATTGTCCGTACCCTTGTTGTATTGTGCGGTGGCCGAGCTATTGGCTACGCCTGCGTTGCGCCTGCCAGACTACGCGATAGGGAGAAGACAGAGAATTGGGGACACGGCTGTATTGCCAGGACAAAACGTACAGAGCGTCTGCGTAAATATATAGGATGACTAATTGGCCAAATATGGTCGTTCTATTGTTCGCTCCGTACAGCCAATGGTGGTGTTCCGGTCGTGAACATTCTCAGGCCCACTAAGCTGGTCGTGTGTTGCTAAGCCGTTTGGTGAGAGCCGCCAACTCACCTACTTTCCGGACGTGTCGAACCGATGATGACCTTGGGGATGCGTCACTCTCTGCACATGTATTTTTTCTTCTGTCTGGGCTCGCCCTGACACCTATCAACCATCAACAGTCCGAACAACAAGATCTAATCAGTTCTTGTCTCCGACTCACGCAAAGAGCTTGTCCGGGAGCGATACAGCCTTCCACGCCTATTCGTTCCCATATGTTTGAATATCACGTTCATGGTAGTTCACACACGTGTTGTACAGGGGGGTGTAGGGCAGTGGATTCCGCTGACGGACTGGTGTGTCCATTGTCTAGTTGTGGTGTTAATCGAATGTTTGCCACTACCCTTCTATGTACAACATACTGGTATTGCAGATCTTAAGGCTCATGTCTAGTGTCAAGGAAAGTCGTCATCTCAACTATTCCCAAATGACCGGTCAACACTCTGCAGCTTGACGCACTGCATCACGATTCTCTCTATGGATTGGGAATTTGTGTATCGAGCACGGATCGAGGTATCTGAAACCATAGCATGGCGAAATCACGATCAATAACAGAAAGGGGCGTGTCAACCCATACAAGGCGTTCGGGGTATCAGAGTAACGATCGATTCAACCGGCTTTGAGTCATACTATCTGTACATTCCAAGACCAATTGCGCGGGTCTGCGGGGTTTCACAAGAGGACCTTTGTGGAGCCATCAGAAGATTCGCATTTAGGCGCGGCCTTGCTTAGGTTTCTTATTACACACAGAAAGGAGGAATCATAGTCTCTGTGGGTACGATAGACATCGAATTTGTTAAGAATAGCAAAAAACGAGCCAACATGAAAAGTATCCTGATGCATAGAAAATAACGTACGGATGAAAGAGTCATGGATATTTGGAGAAGAGGAAACAGAACAGAATTCCAAAGTCGGAGTCCTGCAGAAGACGAAGGGGGCTAACACTGTGTTAACGACCTGAAGAGAGTAGGTAGATTGAGAATGAACGATTGTGAGAAAGACGGGGGAGAAACATTTAGCGCAGCCTTCATCTGGTTAAAGCGATAGAACAGAGACGACAAGGCTAGACATTTAGCGCAGCCTTCATCTGGATAAAGCGATAGAACAGAGACGACAAGGCTACATCCCGACGGTGAGAGGGATTCCACTGAATCGGTCTAGTCAATTGACGGACCTGAAAGCTGAACAGTCACACAATAAGGACTAAAACTTCGACTGAACCATATCCACCAGCGTCACTAAACACTGATCGGTTGTCACTGGATCTTCTTCCGGGGAGATGGGCGGTTCTAACCCAATTGAGTTTATTGGCTAGCGCTTAACTACTTCATCTCCGGGTCACTGACTGCACATCACTCTGTCACTTCTACTCAGCACAGGACTGGAAGAAACGAACTCTGGCATCCTGGCAGACGTCTTACGGAGGATTCGGCGCACCTTCTCCCGTATAAATACTCTATGGGACCTACGTCAGCCCTCTCTTTGGATATGCCAACCAAGTTGTCATATCAGGACGCCCACGCAAGAAAGACGTGGCCAGCGAGCTGATACGAAAATGGTTGTCGGCTTTAAATCCGTGGACTACGGAACGCGTTACGCGATGCTTGACCTCTTTCCCCTGGAGTGTCGTCGCCTCCGATGGGAACTAATTTTTACTTATGCCCTGTTTGAACAAAGCTTGGCTAACAGGTTTTTCACCGTTGACCCAGCAAACACACGGCAGGGATATAGTAAGAAGATTTTCAAGCTCAGGGCGCACAATTTCATTAGGCAAAATTTTCTCTCATTTCGGGTAGTAGCTGCGTGGAATAACCTTCCTACGATGGTTGCCAACGCTCATTGTGGAACCCAGTTCAAAGCACTAGTAAACACTTATGCGAGTCCTCGCGCTGGCAAGCATACTTCCACTCGCTGAGGACTAAAAAAGCAGTGATACATCCTTTCTCACTTGTGCCTTTCAGTTGAACGACGGCCGCTGAATGACAAAAACAAAACCTACCCGGGAAACTTGGGCGAAAGCTTCGATCCTGTGCATCAATAGGGAATCCATGAAACCTATCGACGGATGAGCTATAGCTCACCCAAAGGAGTTTTCTCCTTAAAACTTTGTGGCGGATATCACTATAGTGCAAAATTTCCACCAGATACGACCAGTGAATATTTGTAAGATACTTATAGGATTTATTAACTAATTGCGCTTACGTTTCCGCTCTCTTTGAGGTCGTCATGCTACCCGACAAGTTAGGTATGGCAAACATACAGTAGGCGAGGACATCTTCAAATAAATGGTGGCTGGGGGCAGATGAGCTAACGAGGAAAGGTCTGCACTGGTGGGAAAATTATATGCTGTATACAGTAATATAATCCGCACAATGGCCTACAAATTCCATTTGGCCGTCACTCTTACAGCAGTTGCTACTTTTTGCATGGACGCAAGTGAAGTTTTGTAAGTAAAGAACATAGTAAATTTATATCTTGGAAACCGTTTAGTTCCCCAATAGCTCGACATCGAAATTCGAGGTTAATGCCAACCTAGTTCTGCAATAATCGTCACAATACCCAAACTTTACTACAACCTGATTGGTGGATTTCATGAGCCCATAAGGCAACATGGATGGGCTCATGAATTCAAGAATGGATAAACAAGATCGGGGATTTCGCCCAAACTTTCCGGTTCGGGTGTGTTCATGTCGTTCGCTGGCCCCTGTGCACATGAAAGACACAAGTGAAAAAAGGGCACTACTCTTTGATTTGTCAGCGCCGGTCAGTAAGCTTCCCAGCGAGGTGACTCACACAGAAGCATTCTAAGGTGCTTTAAACTGGCTTCTGGATGCAGCTTGGTTAAAGACCGGAGGAAATTTATTTCACCACTACTCTTTGTCAGCGCCGGTCAGTAAGCTTCCCAGCGAGGTGACTCACACAGAAGCATTCTAAGGTGCTTTAAACTGGCTTCTGGATTGGATGCGGTTAAAGACCGGAGGAAATTTATTTCACGCGCCAAATTTCTGAAATAATAGAAATTGTTTTCTGATAAACATGCGCTCTGCGTGCTTGGAGGTTTTCTCACCAAATCCCCACCGTGTACTAGCGGTGTTAACGCGGAAAAAATTATTGGTCAAACCTTGTTCAAACAGGGCATAAGTAAGTATTAGGTTCCCTCGAAGTCCCCGATACTCTGGGTGGAAAAGTTCACACGCTGGGAGAAGCGTTTTGTGATCAAGGAATTCGAGGCTAGCGACCATCTTCTTAGCAGCGCTTGGGCCAAGCTCGTTGAGGGCTGAGGCCTTCCTGCCTCCTGAGCATACAGGTTGAAAACCCATTCGAGTTATAATGGGAAACGTGCGCCAATTAATCTGCAGAACGACGAGTAGCCTCGGCGCCGATTAGCCATGGTAGAGCGAAAGGGATATGACTGACGAGAGTCAGATCTCTAAATCAGTTTTCAGTATGCCTCTTCTTAATGCCTTTTTGTTCCCTCTTTCAGAGAAAGGTGCGCTGGCGTTGGAATTACAAAAGTTCAGGTCGTCCGCAAAACGTGGACATGGACCTAAAAAAACTCTAAGGCCGGTGGCGCAGAGCAGAATAGGACCGGTGTAAAAGAAGAGCACGTTTAACCGACTTTAACCAGTAATGTTTCATCCGATGGGGAGGTTTTAATCCAGTGCGGAATTCCTCTCTCCGTCCCAAAAACCTCATGTTTGTGGAACGGAGGAATGGTTTCGAGGAGTCCAAAAATATGAAATTTGATATTTTTTTCGTCTCTACCCTGCGTTAAGTTGTCCACAACTACGAACATGTTCGACAGGTGAGAGCTTGTAACTGTAACATTGGACGTCGCTGGTGTGGGAATCGGCGAAGAAGACATTATTGGTTCTATAGTGAATGAGGATGCAGACGTCCTGCACAGTTTCTTTTGTCCAGGAAGAACAAATTTAGCCGCAGGATTTTGCCAAGGATATTCTGCACCTATAGCCCAACCACTTCCGGAAAAATAAACGTCCTGCTTCCGTCAAATTGGCCGTTAAATGCTGGATTCTTTTATCATCAGACGAACAAGTGTGAGACCCAGCGCACGAGCCCAGTTTCGAAGAAGTTCTGCGGAAAGGGCTAGCAAATCTAATCACACTCTTAGGGGAAGGCGAGATAATCACACGAGCAGAAGGACAGGAAGTAATTCAGGCACACAACTCTGTGATGAGTAACCATTGGGAGACCTGGGGTATCGTCCTTCGTAGCCAGATGAGAGTGAGAAGGGGCGCTTTTAGGATTTCGTGGAAGAAGGCTGGTTGTGACTCGAAAGTCTTGAAGACAATAGCTTATTGCAATGTGGCGCTAGCCGTAACATCAGCCAGGTAGGGGGTAGAGTGCTTCATTGTGAATGCATGCTGGACACCAGAAAAATAAAAAAAGGGATTGCACTTGATCACAAACACGTACATATTAAGAATCGAAGAAAGTGCCCCAGTGAAATTTTTAATCAACAGCCGGTGTGGGGTCAGACAGAAAGCGCTCAAGTGAGTAAGGTGTAGAAAGCGGAGGAATCCGTGTTTAATTGTAAGCGAGTAATCGACCAGATTTTGTCCAGCACCTTTGGTAGACGGCGAGATCGAGAGAAGAGTGGTTATGCACATCACCGTCGGCGTGGATGATCGTTTTTCACCATGGCCAGGAGGATATAAGAGGCTAAACAAACAGATATAAGTGCGGGAAAGCTAGCGAATCAGCGCTTTTTTAGATTTCCAGCTGGATGTACTCCTGTTCGGAGGAAGCACCGGATTCGTTGGGTTAGGTATAATTTTCGGATAAGTAATGCAATCGTTCTGGAGTCATCGTAATCTATGTTACGGGTATCCTTGTCGCACTGGCGTTCAATAGAAAATAAAGATACGGGCAACAAGATGAACCACATATAGTGGCGAATGGACGAGGGAGCCTTCCGTGCTCCTTGGGAGGGAGATAGAGCGCGTTTGATTATTCTTAGGAATCTGATGCATCGGGAAGTAGTTTAAAAGACGCCAATAAGCGAGACTGTAGCAATGACTCGTTTGACTTCCATTAGCATTTCATTGTAGGGACACAATATTGGAGATAATAAGTGGGCTGGGCCACTATGATGCCAGCGTCTGGTGTAGTGTGCTGACATACTGTGCTTTCTGTTGAATAGTCCCAGGGTGGTTTATTGGAGATTTTTTCTCTTCTCTGGGGGCGAAGGGAATGTTGAAAGGAATTCTTATGTTTCGGTGATACAGAACGTCATTTGGTTGCTCAAATCATTTGAGAGTCTATGCTCCTGGGCATTTTGTGGTGACGGCGGTAGTACGAGAGGCACAGGCTATTTTTTGCAAGGGCAGGGAGACAACGTTGCAAGAGGTTGCAAGAATGGTGCGGTGTGGTCGCCTTCGCACAGGAACGAATGAATGGTATGTTTTCTTGCCATGCCACGCCCGTTGACTGAGACGAGGTTCAAGGTTATTAAATGCCTGCATACACATTATCTCCTGAAGTGGATGGGTGTTTATGCCACCAATGTTAAGTCGTTGTATCTGAGAGGACGCAGGAGGGAGTGGAACTAGAGGTCTCAGAGTCTGGCTCCAGGTACTTATGGACAGCTGCAGTCTCATAGTTTTAAGAGATTGGAATGGTTTGGTTCCCGTAGCAACTGGCGGCGATTGAAGAAGCAAACTTGCCGTCGCCCTGCGTAGATATAGATCATAGCGGCCATGGTTAGCCAGAAAAATTAAACGCAAAGACCAGCCTGGATCGGAAGCGGGAACGCAAACACCGCTACTCCTGCCATGGGGGAGCCCAGACTGTCGAATGTGTATATTTAAGTCTATTTCAATATCGTTGATTTTAAGGAGCAGACCAAGTTCCTCTAACAAGTAGGCGTCATGGTGGAACCTGAGTTACAACTCACCGAGTTTGCTTAGTTTTTGGGGGCTGGCGAATTTGGTGTACACCGACCGCAGAAGCACTCCACCAGTAAACCACTTTTTCGTCGATAAAATTATGGATGCTGAGAAAGGAATGGCGTATAGGGGCTTCTAATTAATAATGTTGGGTGGTCAGGATGTTCCAGTGTTCGGCGGGCGAAGAAGGCAGGTGAATAGGAATAAATCTGTTGTGGGCGCGTGCACAACATGTCCGAATAACAGAAAAACCAGGCGATCGATTACAATATATCCTTCTTGAAACCGGTTATGGTTGCTCGCTCACTATTACTGACCTTACTGCTTCTGCAAGGGATTTGCGCCGTGATATGATTGCATTGAAAAATGTTCCGTTGCTTCTGGACCCCCACGCATCCAAGATACTTCATATTCGTGGAATACGTTTGCGGACGCTTTTGCCAACAGGCACATAGTACATCAGCCAACCAAGAGCGGACCCACCGAGCTGTGTGCATCGCTGTTCAGGTAACCAGAGGCGGAATTATTCAGCGTTTATTGGACACGGCAAGTCGCGGAAACAGCTGCACACATGAAACAGTGGCCAAACTTTGGAAGCTGAACGCGACTAAAAACAAGCGCTTCTGCTCCGAAACGCGTGAATGGCGGCTAGGTCACGCAACGTTGTCAGCGGATTGGAGTTTGTACAGGCCGGTTAGTGTTGAAAAGGTTGCATGATGGTGCACTTGGTGAAGGATGCTTCTCCAGGTTCGAATAAATCCACACCCAGAATATTCCGAAGAATAAGCGCCAGCTCCAGTGCCGAGTATTTCAGGTTGCTGTCGTTATATGGTCCTTGTCTGGCGTATCCAATTTGTGTTTGTGATACCCAATTCTTGTAGGATTCAAGGTGAAATTTCGATTTTAGTAATCTCCTTATCAGATATAACGTTCTGAGTGAAAATGGGGTCGACCTGCCATTCTTCTGTACCGGTCTCCATTTGCTTACGGACGCCCTAATCAGCTCCACCCAACCCAGTCAAATACATGAAGGATTCGTTATTCAAGTCTGAATTTCCTAATCCTAATATAGCAGAGAGGACGTATGAGAAAGGAACCCTCTATATAGTGCTAACATCACTGAAGATGGTCACTAACCTCAAATAAGGCAACGTGTTATCGGGGTTTCAGCCCTTCAATATGGGTTTAGGGATGTCACAGATGGTGGTGATGATGTAAAGCACTCTTGATGTAGGAGCTGCGTCAACCGATTTCCTTGCATATTATGCGGTCCCGTTGTGCTTCTCACAAAGGCAGGTTACAAAAAAACCTGGAAGAGGCGCGCCTTCTGGGATAAGCCATATTCCAAGTTTCGATGGCAACAAATTTAATGTCTTCCATCAATCCTCATCTAACCACTCTTTTAGAGCACCGTAAATCATGGTAGGCGTAAGGATTACTTTGGATGGGCAAGGCATGATCGTAAGAATTGATAACGACAGAAGCACAGTGTTAAGACTGGCCCTTTGCCATCGGTTGTGGTGCTGAATTTTGTGTTTTGCGGGCCAGTGATGGGTTTGCGATAGTGCCGAAATTGATGGGTTGCCTAGAAGTCAGGCAATGAAGCTAGTGATAGTGTTATTATCATTGCTATGATTTTTATTGGTTGCTCATTCTTACCACCGATTCCTTGTCGTAAATTTGTAAGTCTGCGCCTAGTCTGCCTTGGAAAACAGACAGCCTTTCGTCCTTATTGGTCGCTTAGCTTTAAACACTGTTTCCCCACCAGGCACTGAATCATGTTAGTGATCACTGTTTGACTGAAAGTTATCGCTAACAAGGCCGTGGTAGAACGTTTCCCTCCTTTTCCAGCGTTCCTCCGTTCAAACTCACACATCCGTTGTCAGTATTTTCTATTATTTTGACCATGGCGCTTAAAGAACTGAAAGATACCAGCATTTTGTGTGACGTTAAGCGGACACACCCAATACACCGGAGTTACAGAAGCTGAAGCGAAGCCCCTAAAAGGTATGGGACCACACTTAAATCTACCCAGACAACCACCATGACTTTTTGTTACCAGTGTTAGTCAGCAATGTATCTGGTCGAGAATTTTCAACCAAAAGATATTACGCCTACTGTTTGCAGGATTTCGGTTCATGGGCGTGGATATTTTGACAGATGCACTCTCACTCGGCTTCTGTGAGTGCAAATCGGAATATTGACACAATCGGTAAACAAGGCAGATTTGAGCAACTTTGCATTATCAGAACTTTGGATGGCTACTTTGCGATGTGTCCAGCGAGCGAATTATTAGCCCGCATTGTTTACTTGTCCTCAAGGTTTTACAGAAACAGGGACATGCCTTGGTGTCAGGACGGTCTAAAGCCTAATACTTCTCACTAGGACTCCGGGATTATAAATGTAGATAGATATGCAGCACAAACCACATTCTTCTCTAATACTGTATGTAATGTGGGCACACGGGTCATTTTTGGTTAATCTCAGGTGCGTCCCTCATCCCCATTGCATCAGTAACGTCTGCACACTAAAGCGGCACTTAACGATCGCTGGTTTAAACGCCCTGCTAATTGCATCACCCGATTATGGAACCTGTCAAAAACACAACGTTGAAGTTTGGGTGCAAATATATGGACGGTTCTAAGGGAAATTTGCAGGCTCCACGAATTGTGCGCATCACATAATGTGCTCAGGAACTATTAACCAAGCGTTATAGGCTTTGATTGGGAAGATGACCACAACTACTTGGCAACTTTTTTGGTTTACGTGAGACTTGGAGCTATAGGGTTCTAGGTCTGTCACCCCCTCAGATTACATATATGTCGTCTTTTGGAATAAAATATTATGCATATGCAGATCGTTGCCTGTCGATTCCCTGCAACGATAATCACGGGTGGATGGTTGACGAGTAAGCCAACTACTCGTAGGAAGCTTTTCGTGTGGCGCGCCTATGGTTATCGGGGTAATTAGTGCATTAGGTGAGCCACTTTTCGATTTCCTTTAAGTTGCTAATGTTTATGTGCACCGATCACCCAAATGAGCGCAAAACCCAGCAAACATATTGACACGTATGTTGCATTTACCTTGCATTTACGTGGATTATTGATTCACGAGCCCACGGAACGATGTACATGATTGAAGTTTTCGCCAAAATGCCTTGGGTGGGGTTTGTTCGTGTCTTTCGCTATCGGCCCACTGCGTTGCATTGTGAAGCGACGCCACTAGATGGGATAGCCTTGTGCCGAAGGCAACTTTCAATGAGAAAGAAATTCAGTAAAACACTGATTAGGCGTTCATCCATGGTCCATTTTATACAGAAACAACAAACTACGACAACTTACTGCATACTCGAGCTGTGCAGACTTAGGGGGCAAGTTCGTCCATGTGGAGGACACTAACCTAGTGTCAGTTAACCAACGCCATAGCCAGCTTTTTTCTATTGTGGAAATATGGGTCGTGCTAAGGACTTACCTCGCATCTCGGTTCAGATCAGAGTAGTTTAAGGTTTGGCGGATAAATACAATCCCAAATGTACTTAACCGAGCGTTCTGGGATTTTGCCGAGTTTTCTTTACGAGCATCCATATATGTATGCAGAATTCTATACCGCTGATAATGTTATCAAAAATTTCCCAGAAGACCAGCAATCTTCTGCAGAACCGGAGCATTTTTACAGAGTTTGTTAGTGTGCTCGGAGACTCCAGGTTAGGTTGAATGTGGGAGTCATACACACAGTGTAAAATTATCTTCTGAAAATGTTACAAGCTAAAAAAGAAGTTGTATTTGAATGATGTTATGTCTGGGGTGCAAAGAAGTGGAAATATGATGCCTTTGGGAAAACACTTTTGATCATAGGGGTGCGGCTAATTTGTGGGATCTCACCCTCGCCACGAAAAGTGTGTAGCCTCAAACTTTAGCCTAAATCTTCCTGAGACATAATGCTATCGCACTAGGGCAAGTGAATTACTGCTTGCGGTCGAAAAGTTTGGCTACCGCCTAATGAATTCGGACCAAGTTTGTCACACATTTCTGCAGTGATAAGCTAGTTTCATCCTCCAGCATAATAAACGGAAACAGCGCAAAGCCACAGGCAACGCACGGATTGCTGTCTGCGTCACTGATGCAATCCGGGCAAACATGCTCAAGTTAGCAGCCAAAGCTGTACGCACTACTTGTCAAAACTTGTCTTCACCTTGCAGGTTTTTGTTGAAATTTCGGTAATTTTTTTATTTATAGGCTGCTACTTCAGTGCAGTCGTTCTTTGCACGAAAGAGTGATTCTCTTCTAGTGCTGGTTGCAAGTGCAGACAAAAAACCACCGTTGCGGAGGTCTTGAAGCATGTCAATCGTAAATCTGTAAATTTGATGAAAAAACACTTTTCTCTCCAACGCCCGTTAACCCATCGCTACGCACCACTACAACCCATCGCCACGCACCACTACGCTACCTAACAACGCACTGATGATGTCACATCATTTGGTGGTGAAACGTTTACAATCAACAACCATTTACGCAGAGCTTTAGCAATCAGGTTCACACCGCCGGATTACCTTCGTTTTGGGAGGCAAAATATTTACGCCATACAGTTGACGTGGCCATTAGGGCTGGAGATGTTCCCGCTTTCAACGAGACGGGTCGTCATGCTCATGAATATTTGAATAAATGCAGCTACGTACAACTAACGACGCTATGAGAACAGGAAGTACATCAGACGCTATTACCACCCCTGGCAAAATATCGCACAGATATATTGTAAACTACTTGGGTCTTTCAAGTAGCTTAACAAATAAATCAAGCTGCTCAATTGCGTATCCTCATAAGTAAAGATGAGTACCACAGGTTTTCTCAATTTATCGGACACACACCGGCGTCTTGTAGAGAGAAAAGTAATCGCTAGGAAGCGGCGCGAATGCATTTGCTTTTACCTCGTTTAGAGGTTTTCAGGGTAATAGGGAGAGTGGGAGCATAAATCTGTTGTACGTGTGAGTTATTGTCCTTGCCTTGATACAGTTTTAGATGCGGTGCTGATCAGAGCCAATGTACCTGAGGGTATCACATACTCCATTGCATTTAATCTTCTCCGGCACTCACGATTTTCAACTGTGATATATCCGTCGCGTTGTAACCTGCCAATAACCTCTCGGCAGTGCAAAATTAATAGGTTGCTCAAATGTCTTCATCTTAGTCACATTATGCTCAGCTTTATGTTGTTTGTAGCTCTCCCAGAGAGCGGTACACCTATAGTGCGACACTGGCTAGTGTGCACTTGCTTCTGCTCAACGATCTCCGGTTCTGGCTGATGGAGTCCAGTGGGTGTGATCGCATTCGGAGATGACTTCGCAGTTCAGGACAATTTACTTGAAGCCTTGCTCACATCAACGGACTTGACCCCACGTGTGCAGCATCAAGCTTGTTGGTGTTTTACACCCTTGGCCAAGCCCAGTAGATGCCTCAAAAATCGTTTAGATGTAGTTTTTAAGTAATGCCATCAGTTGTTACTCAGGTTTCATGGATAGTAAAAGAATTCGCTAAAATTGCAGCCACGACCGGCCAAAAAGCCCCAGTAAGGCGAATATCCGTAGATTTGGGTCCATTTTTACGTTTGTTCTCATCTCCTTGTAGAAAAAATAAAACAGAATAACCTTGCTCCATTAACTGTATATGTAAATATATAAGGCAGCATGCAAACTAACAAAGGCATATTGTTGATGTTATCGCCTGTATCCATAGGGTTATAAAGGGGAAGATTGGGATCTGGAGCATCTCATTTAATGGACAGGAGTGATGGTAGCTAGCGTGCAGGTATCAGCAATATTACCGTGAAGCAGACACATGTACGGAATGGCTGTGTATGTACTTGACGATACTCGAACAGTTCTGAAGTGGATACCGAGGAGCGACAGCAAATTACCGAAATTTAATCGAACCTGGAAAACCGTTGATAAGATTTATTATGAACTTTGTCCATGATCGTTTACTTGTGTGTGCACTTTAACTATAGTTGCATGACAAGCATAAAATTTCTGGGTGTCCTAATTGAGCAAAGTTCCTCGAATTTCGGTAACTTGGTTCCCAAAATTTAGCTGTTAGTTTTCTTAGGGAGCTTTGGGACAGTGTTTGCATAATTCAGGGCACATACCACAAGTTCACAGTGAAGCCGAATACTGGAAACGCATCCGCATAATAGGTGAGCGTATTTTCTTTGTAAATCCAGGCCTAAGCAGGCGGTTGTGCGGTAGGATCAATTCAGAACTGATCGTATCATTGCAGTGCGACTCAAATTATTCAGATTTTCTGTAAATTAAAGTACTGATGAAGGGGAAGCTCAACAACAAGTGTATCGTCTTACGGCATCTGAGTTAATTTCGGATTAAAGTTAGAGGAATAACGTACAGAAGGTACAGATTTGTCAGATAGGCGTTTAAAATTAGTGAAGCTGACGGCTAAGGTGATGCATTGTGTGTCAACAAAGAGGCTTATAGTCAGCGAACATAATTACGCCCATAGATCGGACAGCGCAAGAGCAGAATCCTGCGGTCCGAATCAGGCTCATGGGCTCCGTCCCTGCTTCACACTTGAGCTAGCTAAGTCTGTTTCTCTGTGTGCCTTTGAACACAGTAACCTAATATGCATGAATGCATGTTTTTCAAACGAACTTTACATCATTTCGACTTTTACCGCGAAAACTAGGAAAAGCTAAACCTGAGTGGCCTATTGATTTGTCACTCCCCCAACCCGATTGAGGCTTCGGTCTTGCTGATAGCATGACTATTCTGATTGGGTCAATCTGTGGGCAGAGTTTTCATCTACCATCTGCCGTCTCTCTAGACTATGAAGAATACTGAACTCTTCGTAATGTGTGGCTATTCAATTCCAACACAGTAATCCTGGACAAATCCATGCTTCAAACTAGTTGCTGGTTCTTATTATCTAAAGAATAAGTGCCTCCTACCTCGTTACTAAACCAATTGAGGCCAAATTCGTCTGCCCTCTTAAAACCTACCAACAAGTTCAGACATTTTGTGGATCCAAAGAAGAATGTATCATTGTTCCATAACGATGAACGCGGCCCGAATCGATGCAAAATTCCAACTCTGAAGGGATCGGAACTGATGAAGAAACTCAACCAACAATAACAAAACACGTCCGCAGTTTCGTAACAACCTTCGCTCCACTGTCTCTGGCGGGACAACAGATGCAACCCTTTCCGGCGAACCATTTTGCTCGCACAGTGGCTACTATAGTTGTGGGCTGATGTTCTCCCATATTTTCTTCCCCGAAGTCGATGTTGGGAACAAAAAATAGGCTGATTCAGGAGGGTCTCCTAGATTTTCTAGTAAGTGAATATGAATGTCATTCCTGGGACGACGGTAGCAAACAAACCTTGTTATCCATGTTGAATCTATCCGGCGAATACACGACAGGTTCACGTGGAACTTAAATGAAATAGCATGCTTTGTGACGCGCATTTCTACTTGAAAGGGATGAAAGGAGTAAAATAGATTACTTTGCTGTGCTACCAGTCCGTAGAAGCAGGTTGCCCACGGAGCAGCTCCAAGTACTGTACATGTTACGCTTGAAAACAAACTTGTGGGTTGCGTGGTCAACTTCCGGATGGCTACTGGCTGACAACGATCTGGATAGTTTTACTCGCAGATGTTTCAGGACTGCAGGTTACACCACTCGACGAGTGAGCAGTCTTAGTCGAATTTGGTATAATTTTAGTCGACCTAGGCTTCCTCCAGCCAAAGTGTATTCACGTATCCTGTATGATAAACACTTCGTCCCAAGACCGACATGCAATACTCAGTTTAACCAGGCAAATTTCAAACTAAAACTGGTGGTATAGTTTAGAAGTCTGTCCTTCAAATGGATTCTGATGACGGAGCCTGGGCCAAAATTTAAACTCAGACCAGCAGCGACACGTCTTCTCAACGCTATGTCGGGACTTTTGAGTGAAGTGCTCCTCAATCAAACCGTCGTCCAATGTGAGGTTTATGTAAGCAGATTTTGTTCTAGAGAATATACTGTTCGACTATGTTCTGTAGACTGAAGTGTACTATGTTGGGACTTCTGAGTGAAGTGCTCCTCAACCAAACCGTCGCCCAATGTGAGGTTTATATAAGCAGATTTTGTTCGACTATGTTCTGTAGACTGAAGTGTTTGTTATGAATGGCAAGCAATATGATAGTTACAAAATACGCAATGAATTTTAAACTCTTTCCACATGTATTCAAAGGACGATACCCTCGTTTTTGTTTTACCAAGTCGCTTGAATAAGTATTTTTTGTAGCGAAGCTGGAAAATTGAATAGTTTCACCAGCCCATGTTGACCATCTGTGAACTCCTCGTCATTTACCGTCAGCATTCTTCAGCCCAGCTTGGTGTATCGCTTGGCTGAGTCCGACTCCACCGTAAGTTGAGTTTGTTTTCGGTCAATCTTATCGTCACAAACTGAGTGCCACTTGATCAAAATCATCACACAGGTACTAGGCCGATCAGCTCGCTGAGCTTTGAGGTTTACTCATAGAGAAAAATTGAAGGAGCTGATTTCAAATCCGTTTTAGGTCTATGCATAAGTGAAAATGAACGCACAAGGCAGAAACAGTTCTTTCGAATCCAAGCTTAGAGTATCAGTGTGTTTATCGCCAACTTAGGTCAGGTCACCGAGATTAGCTCCTCCATCGTTCTATAAACAGATAACCAATTTCGAGCCAACGGAACTATGTTGAAACTTCGGTTTTCAAGCTATTCGAGGAAGTGAAATGAGCGTTTTGGATCGTGTTGATGATTCCATTCCGTTTGGTTTCCACAGACCTAAAAGTCACTGACCAACAGGAAGGTCTGAGAGTTAGACAAGGTCTATGCATTTATGGAGGTAACATGACTGAAATTGGATTAATTACTCAAAAGACTTTTCTTCAGTGTCATCTGCGTGCTTCAGACTGCAGAATGCGTTTATTATATGGGGGCGAGATGGCTCAAGTGGTTAGAGCGCGACTTTACTGACCGGCAGGTCCGGAAGGTTCGAACCCGACCTCTCGACTTCCCTTGTTAGGCTTGGGCAACCTGTCAATATCCCAGCCCTTCAGGTTTCCTTCAGGTAACATGGCGGCTCGGCACCGAAAAGGTGTTACAGCTGAATGATTTTTTTAAAATATTTTTTTAATTGATTATATGGCAGGACTAACTTTTCAAGTTGTTACTACAACAGACAAAATTATCTCCAACACGAAAGAGGATCGATCCGGGGCGACGATATATTAGACAAAAGTAACTGTAAAACCGTTTTAAGCGAAGGTCAAATGCTCCCAAGTTCTTAGAGACTAATCCAGGATAACTGGGTAAGCCATGTCGTGAAAAACCACCTAAGCCGTGCGACTAAACATTTTTTCTAATGACAAGTAGTCCTCGAAAATGT
>NW_008751664.1:1712316-1778262 GCF_000715545.1 Opisthorchis viverrini
GAAGGTTCGACCCCGCCCTCTCGACTTCCCTTGTTAGGCTTGGGCACCCTGTCAATATCCCATTCCTTCAGGTAACATGGCGGCTCGGCACCGAAAAGGTGTTACAGCTGAATGATTTTTTTAAAATATTTTTTTAATTGATTATATGGCAGGACTAACTTTTCAAGTTGTTACTACAACAGACAAAATTATCTCCAACACGAAAGAGGATCGATCCGGGGCGACGATATATTAGACAAAAGTAACTGTAAAACCGTTTTAAGCGAAGGTCAAATGCTCCCAAGATCTTAGAGACTAATCCAGGATAACTGGGTAAGCCATGTCGTGAAAAACCACCTAAGCCGTGCGACTAAACATTTTTTCTAATGACAAGTAGTCCTCGAAAATGTATAGGTTGAGCACCCCCTTCTTAACCAACTTACGGTGACCACCAGGAGTTTTACATATATCTCGAAAAACAAGGGGTGGAAGGTACCACATTGAGATTCAGATATAACAAGATTCTTCGTTCCCGAGAATGGATGCTATTAGGTTACCCCCGTAAGACATTCCTATATAGCCAAACTATTGATCAGTTGAGATCTCGGCCTTTTAGTGAAACCAACTTATTCTGAAAGGCTGTGAATCATTGTACAGCTCTTTCATCCTTTTTAGGAATCCAAAATGTACATCTCACGGAATTTTCAGTAGTTTCGAACCCAGGACCTCCAGGCTAGTATTTTGAACATTGCCAGTTTTGAGCAACCCCCTAATTAGTAACCTCAGACAATTTCATTTGGGGCTAATTGTTCCTTTTGATTCTCCTTCTTAATGTGAATGCAAAATTAGAATACAAGAATGATAACCTATTCGAAGTTGTTTACCGGCTAGCAACGGAGCCCCACGGAGTCAGGAATCGTTATTAAATGAGTCACAACAGCCCGTAATATTTGTAACTCATGTATCAGCCTGAAGATAAAAATCTCACCATCAACAAATAACACATGACTATTACTGTGGAGCAGCGGTTCAGGCTTCGTTGTGGCCTATTCGTATCAAAAAAGCTGAACAGTAATGAATAGCAGAAATATGTTCTTGAGGTTGATTTCAAGAAGATTGTTTATCCTGAAAAAATTTTAGAATCTCACAGAAGTTATAGATGTCACCAGTTGTAGCCCAGAGCACAGTTGGTTGGAAACTACCACGCAGTCACTAAAAAAACACGGATGTTTCTGTATCATATAATTCATAGCCTTTCACGGAAGCCCAAATTAATTATCGGAACGTGAAGATGTTGTTTCCACAGGGAGAAAATATTGAACCTCTATAGGAATTGGACGCTGCCTGTTTGCTGTAGGTTTTTTTCATGAATATTGTTGCTGAGGTTCCCATTTTAGGAGCTTACTGCGCCTGAGTTTTTCTTAGATTTTGCTGCGCCTCTGAGTCTTTTTGAGCGATATTATTGATGCCTTATCTCTCTGCAAATATTGTCTCCCATTGCTTACGTGAACATCACAAAAATCCCGCATATTACGGTGGCATTGTTGAACTTCACTTGGCACACATTATCATAGACCACACGCAGTGATTTTCAATAGTGTTTCTTCAAATTTGATCCTTCACCTCATTGATAACAGCTTGCATTAAGCATGTCAACCAAACCATAAACGCAACAAAACAGCAAGCACGTTAAAACCAAGATAAAAGATTTCTGAGGTCACATATAAACTTTAAACTCAAGCTAGGTCAGGAGGACCACCCAAACTAATCAAATCTTGTAGGACAAGATAAATGAAAATCTTCTGTGAAGTAACCAAAGTCGTCTTTCACCTGTGGATCTGTTGGTCTCGTTTGAGACAAGGGTCAGCAAGCAAATTATTCAGACTTAGAGCACACAAAGCTTGACTTAGCGTGATATTAAACTAGTGTTTTCTACAAGTCCGGTGACATTTTGATAGCTGTCAAACAATATTGCCCAGTATTGTAACGTGGTAACACTATTCATAAGGTTGCCGGAAAAAACACCTCGACAGCTCCTTCTTGGCGCTCATCAGGTAGACTAAGTTACCGAGTTTCCATCAGCCTTATGTGCTACTTGAACCCAAATTGCACGAAATAAGTAAGCTTGACTCATTTACTTATGAATTTGGCTTTCACGGGAGACCCGAATGAATCTCTCGTTTATGGCGTTCCTTCTCAATTTAGGTGAGACCAGAAACTCGGGAACTGTATCTGTCTGACAGAATCAAAGAAGCGTGAAGCCAGTCTTGGGAGAATTTTCGGCAAACCTCTGACTAGTGTCTTGTGTCGGTACTGTGTATTGCGACGCTAGTGCATTGTACCAACTGAAACGTAAGGTGCTCTGATGCAGCACTTTCAGTTAAAGGAGAATAACAAACAAACGTAAACAAATTGGTGTATAAATGAGCTTACTTCACAAACCATCCAGTTTTACTTTTTTTACTTTTCAGGGGTTCCAAAAATGCATAATATTCACACTCATTCAAACTATTTGAACAGATGGTGCGTGCTTGATCAGGAAAATTATGAGCTAACAAGTTGTTGAGCGACATGATGAACAATGATGTTGCTTGATTCAAACCGTTAAAATAAAACAAATGTTGGAAAACATAAGCCAAGTCGATCGATTTCGATCTGGTGGGCCGAAGGCTGCACCTTAATGTTGTGTTTGTTCGCAGGACTTACAGGTTAGTAAAGACGTTTATGTAGACGCAAATGAAGGAGTTTGCCCGCTTCTACTGTCTGAGCCAAATTGATGACGGCATCGATGTCGTTGCAACAATCTTTAGTAGATCTCTAAACGTTTGCAATTAACTACTGGCTGTCCTAACAAAACCTATAATAGTTCAGTTTTCTGCAACTACTTTGCATTTGGCCACAAAATACATCCTTTTCAGTGGAGTTCATGAATCTGAAAGAAATATTCACCAACCACTTGAAATTATGCTATCGTCACTCTTTCGCATGATTATCTTGTGATGTTGGTTTGAGGGGATTTCCTGTTTTCAATGAAGATTTCACACCGTCAGTGAAGCCAATCAATGCTGAAAAGCAGAGAAGTACTGTACATCTGTTTCAACCGTATTGGGGATCAGCAGCAGTAGGTATCTCACAAACCACGTGACCTTCAGATCGGCGGTTGAGAAAATGACCGTTTGACCACGAGCGGCTGATTAACAACGTGATCAGTTTCATTTAGATAGGAGATAGCACCGCTTATCTGTCAGTCATGACAGCCACATCACGTGGTCGCCTATTGGGGAGATTTGTAAATCTCCTCAAATCTTCTCACTATCAGTCTATAAGTAGCTTAAATGGACAATAATTCCACAAGACGAGAAATCTTTAGTCATGAAAACAATCAGTAAGTAACCACGGGGTATATTTTCTCTAATCCAGGGATGAGCGGTGTCATGGCCGGTCTAAGTTAGATCAACTCATACTGCTGATTAACCACTTGAGGTCGAATGGTTTATTGTTCAGGTTAGGGGCTAGAAACACTGTGAGCCTCGTGGGTTGCGGAATTTTATTCGAAAGATTGTTACGTGAATGAGTCCTCGACCACGTACGTATTTTTTAACAACTGAAATATCCCGTACGGTCCTGCCACGTTAAATAAACATAGTACATACACACAATTTCATCCATTTTTCCATTCAAAATTCACCGAAGTATTTCTTCCTTGGCATATTTTGAAGCTTTTCTGTTGGCTTTACATTCCATCGTGAGAAAACTGTTCCAGGGGCTGGGCAAAAACAGATGCTTTGGTTCGATACCTTCATATCTGGTTCTCAGCATAGCAAGTAAGCGAACTTGACCAAACTCTATGAATTTCAGCGGTTCATGAAGTCAGGGAGTGACAAAGAGATTGTTTATTCTGAAGCAATACTTACGGAAAGTTTCTCCCGATTGGGACGTAGCTCAGCGCCAAACCGCTGACTAAAAATTATTGATAGAGATGCTCTTTTGATTAAAATGTGTTACCAACAAATAAGAATCACCTCGGTTAGCCGGAAGAAACAGTTTATCCTAAGCAATATGTAGCGCATATCAATATTCTATTTTAACTAGGCTGCCCACAAAAGAAAGATCCAACTTGTTATTTGTGTCGCGAGATATTGCTTGAATGTAATTTACAGTTGCATGAAACATGCATACTTCGTTCATCGGCTGCCAGACTGGTAGCCCTGTTGGGTTATCCAATAAAATAGAAAAACCGCACAACTAACACCGTTCTAAAAAGTGGGGTGGTGGGTAAGCAGGTAAGCAAGCAAGTAAGTGGGTATGTGTGTGAGTAATTATGTAAATAAGTAGGTAGGTAGGTAAGTGAATAAATGTTTTTAAATATGTAGGTAAATAAGTGAGTAGGTAATTAAGTTTGTAAATACGTAAGCAAGTAATTAAGTAGGTGAGTAAGTAAGTAAGTAAGTAATTGAGTGAGTAAGTAAGTAAGTACGTAAGTAAGTAAGTAAATAAGCGAGCAAGTTAAGTAAGAGCACGGTGTGCTTCCCACTAAAGCTTCGCATGCAAACGGACAGAGTAGGGGAGTTAAGACGAACCTGAATATGTGTGGTCTTGTGGACCAAATTACTCTATATTTTATCCAGTAATTAGCCTCAGGTTTTTTAACTCGTTTATTAGGGCCTCGTTATCAGAATGCCTTGAGGCGTCCTATAAACACGAATGACTTTGGTAACGAATTCTTCTTAGATGTTCATCCGCTGCATATGGTTAGTTCATATGCAGTTCCGTGTTTTATTATCCACGGAGGGTGTAAGTGTTACCTGGTATTTCCTGACTCGGTGCTGTTTTCAAAGAATTCAGTTCAGCAACTGATCTGGACTCTCCACTAGATATGTAACCGCTCTATTGGAACGTTCGATCGTGTTCGTTTCTCCTTTATTGGAAAGACGAACCTACGGTGCCCCTACAGTCTAAATATCGCCAAAAATATATGACACGATGTTTTGAAAAGTGCCAGCGTTGGCTTGGAGGATGATTGTCAAAGAGCAGCCAGTATTCCTCGAACTACCGCGTAAGCTCGATGTGAACGAAAGACTGCTACACCCGGAGTTCAATCTCGCTTACTGAGGAGTTCGTGCTGACGGGAGGTCAGCGCACAGACCAGTACACTGGCACGGTAAAAGCGCAACCTCTCCGTTTATTCTCATAATATGTCCCAACTAGTCCCACGCTTTAAATGGGTTTTGTCTGTGTGGAGAGCCGTGTGAATTGTACAGTTATTTCAGGAGTCATAGATTATTTTCCCTTATAGTGCATAGTCCACAAGCTTTATTCAGACAGGCTGCTCTGACAGTGATACAGCTAGCCATCCATCGGGTGTTTAACACGGCAATGGTGTTCAGTTATCGCCAAGGTTGAGGCACCAAATACACGTTTTACGATTTCCTGGTATACGCTTTGACGTAAATGTCCATAATTTTCTATAGTTTCATAATCACCGGTGAGAACAAACTAACCTATTTAACACTGTAAAACATCCAGCTTTGCTCACCCGGATAATGAGGACTAGTTTCGATGCTTGAGTAAGCGCTAAAATGGTATGAGTAGAGAGTCTGTTCGCTTAACAATTCCGGTCGCTTTTTTTAAATGGACAAATATCCAAGTTCTTCATTGCACAAATGTAAGATTAATTTCTCACGAACTCTCTACGGCTACAGAGTTGCAAAGAAGTAATCAATTGCGGGAGGACGCTGGATTCCCGAAAAGCTGTTTGATATGACATTTGAACAGATTTTCCGCTGCTTCAAGCCGACGGTCTCCAGAAGCAACTTTATTGTTCACTTGTAAGACGAATTTTTTGGGAGTGACACAAAATGTGACGGGTTACCTTTTGGGTAGAACGTTCTCCCTATTGGTGCACAACAAGATCTACTCTCACTAGTTTGTAGTGAAAAAAAACCTCGAAGTTCGCTCCTTTAAATAGGGTTCTCAACCTCAGATTGTACATCCATGAGTTGGCCTTCAGAAGGTGATTTCAAAACCGGATGTAACTATTAAAAACCCTCGTAAAATGATGGTCAACTCCCTGACAAAGTGTGCCCTCATCGGTTTTTAAAGACGTGTTTTGTTAATCCAGCGAGTGCCCAGATGAGTGGATGGGAGTCTAATTTACATGTTATTCTGAAATCATTGTAACTGTTCTTCTCCTTCAAGTTCTACGTTTACTGCTAACCTGTTTTGCTGATATGACGCAGCTTGAACTAGAATAATTTCAGTTTATCCTCATTGGCTAACATCCCGCAATGATGACTAGCATTGAATTGATCGTCCCGCGCCTTTTGCCCCCCCCCTTGATAATGTAATTTACTATTTTGAAAGTCACACCGTATTCGCTTTTGGTCCCCTTCTTTTTGTTCATGGTTTTTCCGCTACGTACCACATGGCGAAAAACATGGCTACATAATTAACTAGCTGGCCAGCCAACTTATTGTCTAACTAACTAACTGAATAAATACATAAATAAATAAACGCAGCCTAACGCTTTTGGAGGAACAGACCAACTACCAACATTAAGTTTTAGAATATATTTTGGGTAAGATTCCTTGAATAAACTACCGGGATGGCGAGGGTTTATTTGATATTCTCCAAAATATCATCCCTTTCTAAACAAGCTACTTTAAGCAAGTGTAACAATTTCCAAAAATTGCAGTACACTAATGCAGAAAAAGAATAGCAGAATCTGCAATTTTCGGTTGACACTTGAGTTTCAATCGCCATACTGCGTCTGCTCTTCTGGCAAAAGAATGCATGAGCTTTGGGTGAAAAGTAGTTTCTGCTTTTGTCTTTTTTAAGAGTAAAATAACGCTTGAGGTTGGCAAGTCGTACAGCGAAGCGGCTACTGATATGTCCGCTTGGGAAACGGCTGTCCTCCATGAGTAACCAGATAAACACACGCTATTTTTGCAGCAAACTGCTTATCCAGTTTGTGATTGTTCTCTCCAGCTTGTTCTCATCATATGTGCAAAACGTTACTGCAGTTAAGAAGAGTACAGTATTTTTATTAGTGAAAATTAAAAAAAAAGAACTTACTACCTATCTGAATTCCAATTTTGCTTGGAGAAATAGAGTTTTTTGACCTTTCCATCAGCTATAAACACAAACAGTGCTTGCTTTATACCTGGGACAAGCATTTGAAGCGGTCCAAGGGAAAGTCAAACCAGGACAATGTTTATCTTCATGATAAGGCTCCCGACTGGATCCAATAGATAGAGTTCTTCAGAACCAGGATTTAATTTGTTCCGAACATATTAGCAATCACAGTGAAGGACCCAAATAAATACCAGTCTTGTAGGTAAGAATTTGGAACTTTTCTGAGTTGTCAAATACATCTATAGACATCATTAAAGTGGGAAAACTGGGAAGGCATTGTGAGTAGAAGATCCGTCTCCTAAATCGGGATCTCAGATTTAAGTGGATGCTTGGGCTACTTCGGCAGTGCTTCAATAATTGGAGCACAACTTTGACTAGAGTGCCTGTAAAATCAAGTTCTTAAAGCAGACTTTTCGGCGGACGACTGCATTTCCGATTATGTTTTATTATTAAACAAGCCACTACTGATTTGAAGAATAGTGCTTTAATCTGGCAAGTCATTCGGGTGAGTCATTGGTCAGTTAGAATTTTTGCTCTCATAGGCTAATTTCATACACATTACGATGCTCAATCCATATAATGTAGGCTACTATTGCAGTTCACAGTTCGACCTCCGATATGTTGATATTGTTTGCAACTGCCCTGATATTAGTTGGTCTGTCATCAGCAACTGACGGTAAGATGATCATTTTTTTCCTATCAAGGATAACATTGTCGGGTATAATAGGTAACAAAACGAACTTTATTTATGAGCACACAAGTGTTCTTTGGTCTGGTTGCGCGTACTTTCTGTTATTCAAGTTAGTAGTCTGTGATGCAGCAATCTCTTCTTGAAGCACTTTGATTTTCACAAAAATGATCCTACTGATATCTGTTGAGTTCGGTTACAGAAGAAAACTCATTGGGTGAAACGACTCAAGGATTTTGCTCCCAAATTTTACCTAGCAAAGCCAAACTAGCCCCTACCTTAAAGTTAATAAACAGTAGGTGATTAGGTGGTTACTGATTTGTCCACCTAGTGCTTGCAAATGATTATTCACATCAACAGACACCACCAGGCATTGTCATCTCCGCACCTTGATGATTTCTTCTTGATTGGTGGCGAGTAGCTATCCAGTCTTGTCCAAAGCCCATAAACAAATGAAGGCTGATCTTGAGCAAGATATATAATGGCTCAGAACAGAAATATAAATACCCGGTATTCTGTTTTGAGTATGAAAGTTAAAAACAAACCAGAAGGCTCTGTTGAATTTTGTCAAGCACTCAGGACTGCTGGGAATGAACGAACTGGGAACACTGAAGTTTAAGGTTCATGGATCTGGATGCCCTGAACTTCATAAAATCCGGACTAAAGGGCTTTTCTTTCTTTATTCGTAAAACTAAATCAGATGTCCAAATAGGTATGTTTAGTTTACGGATCTTTTCAAAAATTACCTTTTCCCTTTTTTAGACAATGCGGCTGGACCAAAATGTGAGTTATTTTCGGAGATCATAATAGTGAAAACTGTAGTGTAAATGGATTGAATCACTGACTGAAAAGTGACCGCTGCCTTATTCACCACAGTGCCTTTAGTAGTTTGCTTATAGAAGAAACCATAAAAACTTGTCAAAGGGAATTGAGCACCTAACATATGAAGTAGTCAAGGCTATATCGGAGGTACGTTTATAACGACCAAATTATCAGTTTGGTTGCAAAATATACTCGAATGAGTGCTAAGTGTGACAAACCCGATTAGTCTTCACGGTGGTGTACGCTGACAAAATTTCCTCATCTATCTCGCCATTCCTACGTTGGAAAAATGTTGACAGTAGATGCACCACAGCTTTCTGTTCTTAACCCTAGTTGAGATAATTTGGAAAGCGTTTCCCACCAAACGGTTCATTGAAAAGCCAAGCAAATGGAAACTCACTCAACTAATCGTCAATTTGCCGCCTTTAGCGGAAAAGTGTTTGGTGACACTTGCTGAATTACATGTGCATATGAGAAATGCCTGGCCTTTTGAAGTTTACCGTTAATCATCATCAGCATCATTTTGATGCATAGCATCAGACTTCAGCACTTTGCTGTCGTAAAACCACAATTTACTTGAAATACTTATGCAAAAAAAGAACTGAAGTGAATGGGGAACGCTAACATACCAGAACCATTTATAGCACCTTCACCTCCAGGTACTTATTCAGGCAACAACGTGAAAGTTGATTCTTTCTTTCGGCTCCGGTGTCTGTGATTTATCGACCAGCTACCTCCCTAACCCGTTAACATTAGGACAAAGAAGAGCCTGAATCTTCGGATATTCCATTCAAATCTTTGGTGAACATTTCCTACAATACACCGTTTTTGTGATCTCTGGAACAAATGCTTACTGAAATTAGTAGGTGATACATTTACCAATAGTCTGAGTGCGTACACCAAAGCCGAGAAAGGGTTGTTCAATGAACCTGGCAGTAGTGCCGTTTCCCGATCAGGCATCTTGTTGACTACTTTTTAACGCACAGTGAGGATCACACTATTTCACTACTCGGATGTGAGTTGCACCGACAACACCAAGACATTTCGAACTATCATTCATACCTCCCTGCCAGGTCAAACAATATCAACCAGTCTGCTAGCGCCACTATGAACTGGCCCCGGAAAGCAACACTCTCTTCGGCAAACGATGTTCCACCATTCGCAATACATGGCCTACCGAACGCACATTATTGTGTTGGATACATTTTTCGATGGAAGTGCCCGTCGCATAAGCGAACAGTTGCCTTCCAGTTGCCTCTAATCGCCTGCACCAGCCCATACGAACCATGGTTGTGAGACAACGGTGGTCGAAGGCAGGAAGGCGTGCAAATTTTCTGTGTCGAAGAGGCCACGTCTCACAGTTATAAAACAAATATAATTCAGACTTTGGCCTGAAATTCCCTGGGAATTGAGGCATTTTCGAATTCGCCACCATGGGTCGCTCAACTTGGAAACTGCTACCACAGACTCAGTGATTCGTACACTGTCCCACACTACAGTTGAAACTAATACGACCTCAAAGATGTGCGAAACGCTCCAGAAATTTCATTATTTCTCTTTGGATCATAAGTGGCATGTTAAACGACTGCATGTCCAGGAGCACAACCTTGAACTTTATGGGTTCAAAGCGAATGCCAAAGGAGGAGGTGACATTGGTCTGTTCATCCAAAGATACCTTCACCTTTTGCGAAAAAGTTTGGTGACAATCGGTAGATTTATTGCTGGGCAACGTTTCGCTTTTGACCTGCACCTTCCTCTTTCCTCCGAGGATGAAAACGATGTGGTTTGCATATTCCAGATACACAGGATTTTTGTCAGTCCTTATTTAAACACCAGGATTGCGAAGAACTTCCGGCGCTTACATGACCATCTCGTGCATCACGAAATCAGAGCATTAGCGACGGGAAGTTGTTTGTGTGCAAAAGTTTTTAGAGGAATGTTTGCATACTTTCACGCTCCCCGAAGAATGAAAATACAAACTCCACAAGCTTCCGGGGAATTCCTTGCTGGACAGGCTTGTCAAGGATGACAGACCGGCCAACTGATTGGATCACACCTTGGTAATCCGGGAGTATGTAGAGTGGTGCTCTAGAACCTGAAGGAGTGTGAAGGTTTGATCAATGCATTTTTTACCGGGCCGGAATCCCAGTTGCTGCTCTCGAGTCGGTGTGTTATAAGCCTCCGTAAGAGAACGAATTGGTCGAGCAGATCCTCCTGCGATTACCTCAATAGCCATGAGCCCCTTTTTGAAAATAGTCCCTAACACCGATTCCCTCCAGTTGTCTGGGACAGTCTAGCAGGAGACGTATCAAACAGGCCCTGAATGATCACTTCACTCCATCTCCGAATAATGCGGGTGAGGTCGTTCGAAACAGCCGCAAGATGGGCGGTTCCCAAGTTCCGCGTCCAGGGTTCTACGTTAACTGTAAACTCCAGCGCGCACTTTCACTTTTACTCGGCGTCTGATAATTCGTTGGGATTGACCGGAACATTTCTCCGAGGTCCAATCAATGCCAATTTTCCACCTGATATCCAATGTTTGAGCGGGCCTAGTGAAATCGTAACACAGGCAACATTCCAGGCACTGTGAAAAGACGTGGTTATCTCGTTTCAGCCCGATTTCACATCCGACTTTGAGGCAGTTGAGAAAGACTCCAGGGGATTATTGTGATAAATTTATCTAACCTCAAGATTTTCGAGAAAAGCGGACCAGGACTAGCGCGTGTCTGGAATCCACAAATATTTCCCAAAATGAGCGTCCGTCATTTGTTGATCCGCCATAGCCTTCGGTAGCTGATGGATATGTGATCAATTTGAGTTGGTGACCGCATGTGTTGGACGACTTCGGTGATTATGGATGTTTATACAGACAGTCTGTGGTCAGAACATGGCTGAAGCACTCGTTAGCCATTGCCTACTCCGTGCCGACAACCTAATTAAGTCTGGATGCACTAAGCCTGTCCATCTGTGCATGCAAATCACCGGCACCTAACGTGGTATGTGAACTTGCGAACAGGGCACTCAAGGCATAAATCTTGTCTTTGACTGTGTCGGGGCTGCAGTTGGTAGGGGCATATGAAGAAATGACAAACAGACACCGATCAGCTTTCCGCTTGTGAAACCTACACGGATTTTGCCAGACGACCCGCAAAGAGGCCATTATCTGCGGGAATCCAGTCATACAAAGATCCTTCCTCCTTGTGACTTAGAACGACACCCGCCCCTGCACATCCCGCTTCAGCCAGAAGCGAGGAGAGATTGACGGGGCAGTTAGCTCAACCACTGTGCTTGCATTCTGAATTCTCGTTGTGATAAACAGCACATATCATTGTCAAGTAAGTATAGCGCGAAAAAGAGAGCAGGTTATTCTCCTGCTTATTTCATTATAGATGGACGTTGCGGTGCCTGAGACTCTCAATGCAGCTACTGAGACCAAAACAGACGTAAAACGCCCGGACTGTCAGTCAAAAATGATGGGCCTACTTGGAGGAAAGTAATGATGAGCAGTGGGGTGTGGACAAAGGAAGATGGGAGACGTCGGCGTTAATCTAGTTTCACTTGCCCATCCTGCTTTATGCGGCAGGTAATGCGAGCTGACTGGTGATAACACGCGACGACAGATGTGGCATTCAATGATTGACGGTTGTAGGCAACACGTTTGTACGTGGTCTGCGGTTCTGTCGGGTGCCCAGACATAGATGGGAGGATGGTTAGGACTCTTGATCAAACTCTCTGGCTCAAAATCCTGACCGCAAGGCAGGAGAGGGTGTTGGTCATCCCCTAGCTATTGAACAACCTTGCACGAAAGATGCTGTTTGTCACACGGACACCACCCATTATAGCTAATGCGTCACGGAGGCATACAAATCGCCACTCCACGGTATGGTCCAGTCTCTTTGTGTGACAATACCATTTTAAACATTGCCTCATACTGGTAAAAACCTGACTTTCTATTTGAATAAGGGTCCCATATAACGTGCCATGCAACAGGAGAAAAACTGTTTATGGCGCTTCCATTACAACTTACAAAATCGGTAAAAGCGGTAGCTCCGGTCATCTCCCAACATATTACTTGCCATTGATACAAAACACTGCACTACAGCCTAGTTAATTTCTCGTCGTATACGCTGATCATCTTCTAAATGGTGATCACTCTCAATGAGAGCTTTCTGTTCGTAATGGTCATCTATCTGTTGAGCTGTAGTCAAAAGCGAAAGGTCGTATTCAGTTTTTCAGTGCAACCTAAAGAATTTAAAAATATGCTGTTCCGTGTGTTCTTGCTTGTGGCTTTAACGGTCGTTGCAGATATCGTCCGAAAAGATCTACGTGCGTTATACTTATCAGCTTTCTTTAGACCGTAGAACCACAGCAAAGCTCGGGCACCCGAAGAACCCCGGCAACTCCAAACTAAAATACAAAATGATTTCTTTTGACAGAGTGGGTTAAACCAATTTCTATTTCGGTGCAAATCAAACCTCACAAAGTCTGGTTAAAGCGAACCTGATGCAAAGCTTAATGACCTGAAAAATGTACATGATTTTTGAGGGGTCAAGTGTGTTATTAGTTCAGTCCATGTTTGCAGTGGCGTAAGCCTGATTAACCAGGTGACATCTGTCATCAAAGTTGGCCACATATTTGACAGCCCCGTGCAAAAGACATTGTTTTCTATCAAAATTCAAATAAATCAATCTACCCATAATGAGAGAGTTGATTAAAGATATAAATCTGATAATTTCCGCTTTAACCAGACTGAGTAACTGATACTGAAATCAATTGCTTTAAGTAGTATTGTTTGAGTCACAAACGTGCTCAGTCATCTATGGTAGTATGATGTCGGACATTTCTTGTTCATTGTTGTTTTCCATTCGAAGCGTCGTTTAGCTGGCGTGTTCCGGAACCGGCGACTCCATGGTATCTATCTTAGTTAATAGCGTAGCATGTTGAGCGTTACCAAACCGTTCAAGTGCGTAAGGTAAAAAAAACCCAGCAAAACTAATGGCGATGGCCATCTGACTACGCCAACCAACTTTGCGTTATCAATCAATGCTATACGAAATAGCTGCCCCTAGCTTAGCTAACCAACCTTGGTTACTTTTGACTTCAAACGAATGGCCTGAATACCTCCCTCCATCTACATGACATTTAGTACATAATCTAATTTGACGGAAGTATTTCAACCGTGCAGCAGTTTTTCCGCAATACCAGGTAGCACGCAACCGAATATTGGTAATACTATGCAGAATAGGCGCCTTGAGATTCCCGTACGAAGCTATTTATTTTGGTTTGACGTAAGCAATATGGAAAAACTGCGCAGGACACGGTTTCACCCTCTATGGACCTCACCAGGTAGGCATAGTGCCCGAAAAAAGACAAAATGAATGTATTTTACAAATAATTTTGGGGTAGGCTATTCAAGTCATGTCGGACGTGAAATATGTTGCACCCATTCAAACACGGAAATGTGACTAGAATTGTAGAGACCTCCTGGTAGCTCCTCCCTAAAAACGCTTAAATTCAAGCTGTGACCGTAAAATTGTTTGTAGATGGGTGTCAAACTTTCCTATGAAAACTGAAATTAATCTGACCTGAGTGATCTCCTCTAGGAGACACTGGTAACAACCAAGTCACACAAAGTATGTGAAATGCGCGAGCCGCTGAGTGCCCAAAATGGCTTCTTCACAGAGAGAGGTCAATTCGATTCACAATGGCAGGCATTCTCACAGTGGATTGGTCTTTATTCAATGAACGATCCAACTTGATAAACTAATTACTGAAACAGGACAACAAAGCGAGAAGAAACTAGTATGCATACTCCGCCATCCACCAGTGCACCAGCCAACACGTACCCACATTATTGTATGCGTTTTTGCGTACGGTTTGTTCTGGTTCGCCATGGAAGCACGCTCTGCACTAGCGTGCGCTCATATACAGTTGCCGTTGTTTTCAAAGCTCAAAATCACACGTATTAGGCGCACAACTTTTATTAACTATGGTGTATTATTACGTTCAGTCCGGAAGTAGCTATATTCCGCGGAGGCAAACGAACTTTCCGAACTTAAATCGTGAAGTATCAATATACCTAGACATTCAGAGCGTCTTTGGAAGAAAAGTAGACAAAACTAAAGGTTACCAACTGAACGCTCATCCTATGATTGCATTTAATCTATGCTTAAAAGGAAGGAAAACACCATACAGCTGCTTCACCTTTATTGGGAAGCATCAACGGCACGCACCTCAAAAAACGCTAGTAGGCACATTCGAATTTGAAATCTCCAGGTTAGTAGTTATATTTACTTGAAAGTTGAACTAAAAGCTACTGATCAGCAGTGTGGTTAATTCTCACAGAGACTGCATATGGCGCCATCCACCTTTTAGTCATAGAAGCCACATCACACGACCGCATATTGACTAGCCCCTAGGTAATGATTTCTTGGATGGAAACCAGGCAACAAGTGACCATGTGTTACGGATTCCGTGGTTAAAGGATGGGGCTGAGGGTTGGAAACTCACCAAGTTTGGTGCACTGCGCACTGGGGATGATTCGCGGCTTTTCCCCATAGACTGACTACACTTACAAGATGAAACCTGTTGAGGTTCCCGATACGGAACCTTGAGTGACGCGTAGGTTTGACAATCCCGAATATCAAAAGGAAGAATTGGGTTCGTAATTCTACGGTACTACTTAAACAAGGGTGAGCAAATGTGTACAACAAACCTCAAGTGTTCACGTTCGTAGCATCAAAAAGTTCACAGGTCTGTCAATGACCAGCACAGGGTAGTGTCAACGTCCGCATACCAAACAACGGCGAGCGGACTGATGGCTCAGTAGCGTGGGTCGCGGTCGTTCCTTCCGACGACAGTCTCGTGATTCTCATTGGACGTGCGATCACGCGGAACCCCTGAGAAAACAAGTCAAGGCAGGCTCAGCGAATGGGACATGAACGCACATGAATAAGTAGGTCAGCAGCGCACATTCACACACAGACACATGTCAATACACAAGCGTGGGAAAGGACGGCCTCTTCGGCAAAGTGAGTGGCAGGTACGAATAAGCAAAACAACTGGAGTTCAAAAGTACATAGACGGAGTAAGCAAATGAATGAGAAATTATCAAGTTAGATTCAACAAAACCTTAGTTGAAAGTGACCAAACCACCTCACACTACCATCAGTAAAAGAAAGTGTCGGCTGGTTGCTCACTAATACTTTAAGTAAAGCCGGACTGTGCCTGAACATGTCTTAAAATCTCCGTAACTGGATGTAGATAGAACTTGGGCAGTTATCCGGAAAGTTATTTGATCTGTGTGTTGTGTGTACGCTGCAGTATGGTTTCTTCCTTACCTGCCGAAATAGAAGTAGGTTCATATCTGTAACCAAGTGGTGATAATTGTTCCATTGAAAGTATAGGAAAAGAGAACGGCTCGCAGAAGAGGCAAGCAGGACTGTCCTTCAGAGTAAATAAAATTACAAAACAGCCAGAAAACTAGGTTGTTTCGAGAGCAGCTGGATAAGATATTAAGTGTTCTAACAATTTTCTAAACAAAATTCAACAAGAGACAAAATCTCGCGCAAACATGCTGCTTTCCTTGAGGTTCCAAGACAAGAGACTGATAAACATTTGGGATTGCGAGTTACGTCCAAAGACAAATAGTTTGACGCCTTGAATTTTTAATCAAAGGATGAAAAACTCGGATTTTGTGAAGCAAATTCAAATTCAGGTTATTCTAATGAGATGTTTCATTTAAAAACCACTCTGCAAGCCGATTCTAATTGACGGATGAGTGTTTAACCCTTCCCTTATTACGTACAGAACCATGGTGTTCATAACTCAGCAAATACATTAAGATGGTTTGCCTCATAAGAATAAAGCAGACAGTTAGATCTCGAAGAGTTTTCTTCAATTTTGGATGACTGCGTTTTGAAGGTCTCGAAATATTTCCATAGTCAAAGTCAAACTACTTCGTCTTTTATCAGTAGCGTTATTAATCCAACATGATCAAGAGAAATTCATGTTCTGGACATTGTGGTAGCGCTCAGCAGAGACATGATGTGGCCAATCTCTCAAAAAATCACAATACAGAATCTGAATGAAGTCTATTTATCACCTTTAAAGAGAACGTTGCTATGGAGAACTCACACCTCGAGCACTAAGATCTTTTGAGTAGGCATTTTTGTGGATCACAAGAGAAGTCGATCGGAAGAGTCATTTTGTTATGAAATTATCACATAAGTCGGGAACAACTTTAGACCGGCTGTAGCTATCATTTAAGTATTTTGCAAAGTTTTCTGTAATACAGCTACAATATTGCTTGCTAGCTTTAGAATACTGAGAGGAATACACACTGATTATTTTGCACAAATTTCTGAAATCAGTAGCTCGTAGAGATATTCCAGACTGCCTTCCAATTAATTGCATGCGTGATCCTGTTGGCTTCTAAATTCGAGGTTGTACTGAGATTTGAAACGTGAATCACAATTAGTGTGTTAGGATTTCCGGATCATTCAATATAAAATCTAGGGTAAATTTTTGACAGTGTCGATCGTACACAGTGGAAACAAAAATCACTGATTTCTTGTCTGAACCTGTGCGATGAGTATATTAGAACCAAGCCTGTTGAAGTTAGAAGTTAAAGCGGAAAGTGTAGGACCAGGATCTGTTTTTTTATAAAAAAACTACGCTAATTGTCGGAACTAATCTATCGCATTTGGTCCTGTTTCACTCAGTTTTAATATTCTTCATTGCTGACCGCGAAGCCATAGAGCAACTAACCGCACCTATAAGCGTGGTTAGTGTTAGCAAGAGCGACTGCATGCTTGGTGCATGTTAAGAAGGAAGTGGAAGATTTTCAACTACTTGCAAGCAACTTATTACCGTTTCAAAGGAGTTAGAATAGAGTATGTATAGAATATTTTCATCACTCGTTTTCAATGAACCGTAGGATCCCCAGTCAAAATCGGGTTCAACGGATGGATTAATGTGTTTCTTGAAGTGTGTGGAACCCATATTTGAGGCGACCTTAGCGAAAGATATCTCTATTCCATTTAAGTGCATGATGTACAGTCAGTGAGGTAAACAAACGCATATATTTGTCTTTTTAGATGATGTTGAGGGTAAGTATTCACCTCATATGATGAAATGCTCACCTACATTACTTCACCAAAACGGTGCGGAAGTTTAGTTAAAGAACAGGTGGCGTATACCTGACTGTGATAAACATCCACGGGTGCTTGACACTTCCCAAAATTGAATCAGCCGGAGATGTCACATTCATGTAAAAATCCATTTGCAGAAGATGATTATACTGAACAATTAAGTTTAACATTCATCTGTGTAATGCGCTGCTTTTGACTCGGAATTTAAGCAGATCTCTTCTTCGTGATATTCTTTGATCGGCAGTCTGGGTTAGGCGGGATAGTTGCCACTTTTAAGGATGGCTAAGAACTACCAGTCTTTCAATCGACCTCCAAAGTGATTCAGACCGAAGGGTGTAATAGCCACGTGCAAACTGACTTCTTAGTATGCACTATTTAGGAATTATTCTGTTTTAGTGTGTACCAGAATACAAGGCATACTTATGTTAAATATAAGGCGACGTATTGTGACCTCCTTATGAACAGAGCCTTTCCAAAGATGGGTCGAATATTAGTTTTGTATCTCGTAATTATATGAGGCACTTCGTTTCCTCTGAGATGATTGTTTAGCTTTCTAAAGTTTTGGAAAGATCATATCTCTGTGAATGGTTTTTCCTCTTTCAGTCAAAGCCAACGGATAACTAATAATCTAAAATGTAGGATAGCTGCTTAATCAACTCTGTCAGAGAGCCAGTCATGCAGTTGAATCAGCAGGTGCAGGGGGTAATTTACAATCCCCTATCCTAGTGGCAATAAAATCGCACCGTTTTGAATTTGGCTGAATCTAACACAGCGTCATCCACATGTGCCCATCTTTGAATACCATTGAGAATTTCTCTCTTGTTTTGTTTCCCCACATTTTGGCCGTATCAACGGAGCATCAAAGGAGTGAACATGATCCATTAAGGCTTCTCCAGTGTGCGCACAGCACTTCTACCGAAATTCCAGACAGTGTAAATAAGAGAAAATGTTACGCTAGAATCTCAAGATTTTGAGCTTACATTATACTGCTTTCAGAGATATAAGAAAATTTACAACTCAATATAAACAACGGCGATTCGCTGTGCAAAACATTTGTAATACCTGCTTTTCTAAATTATGATTTGCACCTCCTCAGAACGAATTAATATTGTTTTTGCTGTCTCTCAAATGATTTTGTGGTCTGTAATTTCAACTGTTTCCGCATTCCACCGTTAGACTTAAAAAAACTGTTAAGTGGGATGAATCACCGGGTAACTTCTGTGGAGTTTTGGCATGTATGTGTTAAGTCTCCCTGCTCACGTTTCATTTGCACATGTTTAAGCCAACTAAATAATCACATCAATGTGATACAATCCAAAAATCAAGCGGAGAACCCATGCATGGAAATTCCGCTTGAGTTGTGTAAAGCACCCGGCTGCAACCCTAAAAATACATCACCTTCACCCAGTTTAATCGTTGCGACTGTATCGCCAAAAGTGAACAAAATTCACTGTTTGCGTGCCTATCTCATCCCATTAGTTTGAGCAGATGTACAAACAAGTGGCATTGGAGTTCAGAAGGATATCTTACAATAACTGTAGTAAATCACTTTGGAAGCCCTATCATAGCCAAAATTACTGATAATGATATCGCTGGTTTTTCCTGGAAGCTATAGTAACAGATAAGTAAACTTTCGAGCAACTAGAGCTTCGACGAAATTCGATACTTGGATGGCACCTATTCTTCAGAATATTAGATAACCGGACGATTATGAGGATCCGTTAGTTGATGCTCGACTTCCAGCATCCAGTTTAGCAAGTGAGCCTGCGTGACCCGTCCTTCAATCATGGAATACACTGGACCATTGATTTTATGAGTTTTGAGGTGGAAATAACGGTACATATCTAAAAAGCACTACTGCGACCAAACACAACAGAACAACCTATATTTTTCATTCGTTTTTGTAAATTATGGTTCATCGAGAAAGTTTGGTAGGAAAAGCGACCGTGGTAATCCTAGTTTATTCATTCATGTAATAGACCATCCGCCACAAAAACCAGTTTCCATTTCAGTGAAGGTGCAGATAACTGATATGTAATGGAATTTTCTATACTTTCGACAGGCGGCACGATTATTTACACGTGCATCCTATAGGCAGAATGTGTCATGTTACACTGTTAGTCACAGATATTGAATGTTGCGGACACGGTTTTCCGTACTTCTGGGTTGTTTCCTAGCACTTCGCGCTTTTCGAATGTGGCCGACAGTTCACCCTTGATCTGCAACTGACTATTATCAACTAGCTTAATCGATGCTACTTCCATCCGAGTAACAGGATCTTTCTGCTCTGCTTCTGTTCTCTTGAACATACAGATATGATGGACTTGGTTGTTACAGCTTCAGGGCTTAAATGCTAAGCTTAAACACTAAGCATCATAAGCGAACGTCCTAAAATCTGTTGATGTCATCAACACACAGCAGTCTGCATCATCTTCTCTGAGATTTTGTGAAAGATTGATTGATTTTTGGGTCAGATTTACACACAGAAGACAGATCACCATAAAAAAAGAATATTTCTCCAAATATTCCACGCAAAGGAACGAGGATAATTGCCATGTGATGGTTGCTTATGATTGATGTTTAGTTCTTGACAACCAGACCCAACCAATTTATTGACACATTTCGTCAATCCAAAAGTGTCCCGAAAATATATTTGTTATACGGAGGAAGTGAGTGAGAATCAAATAAGGCACTCCTAGATGGAGTGATGAGGTCAATATGGCTTATTTCATAACAGTTGTGACCAACGTTAATCAAACAGTGCTATTATAAGGTCTCTGATCCGTGTATTTCACAGAACAAACTGTTTATTCTTCCGAAAATTCAAGGAATGTTTCTTTTTCATCAGAATTGGAAAAAGATGCAAGTGAGCAAAATGATGTTTGTTTTGCTAGCTTGAATACTGCTGAATTTGCTCGTATAATGAGTACCTAGAAGAGGCTTTTCAACGGAAACTGGTTTTTCCAGATAACATATATTGCGTGGATGTGGTCACCACAAATGGAGCAATCTAGGTTTCCGAACAAGAATTCAAACGTTCTGATGTCGCAAACAAAATGAATATAATAGCTTACTGCAGTGCAAAATGTTTGGCGGTTAAGCCATATTTTCATTATTACATTAATAGGGCTTCAAGTTTTCAATTTAGTCTGTTCAGTTTGTTAGTATTACTGTCCCGGTAGAGATGTCGGAGGGCTAATTACGTTCGCAGTATACCAAATGAGCAATATGATTATCCATACACAGTATTCCAGAGTATCTTATAAGAGGCGGAAGGTAATTTAAACTTCAGAAAGGATAACTTTTCCCCCCATCACACCAAACTGCGCAGTGAGATTTCGGTTTACGGAAATCACTCAGGCACAACACATTGGGGTATAAATCAGACTCCGTTTGAATGACATGTTAGGTTCTGATTGCCGAATATACTGTATGACAATACCCATGTATTTTAGTCAAGCTTTAGTGATGGAGTTCTCTGACCAAAATATCCTGATGTCAAATGAAAACCTTAAGTTCTTCGTGTCAGTAGGATCATACTGGCGTGACAGAAATAATTTGAAAGCGTTCTTAAGTGACCAACTTATGCAACACTTCAGGAAAAGTTTGTAAATACTCGCTGTAGAGAATGTCTCATAGTCTTTGATTACATTAATCTCAACTAGCCGTAGATTATTTTGGTAGATAATTTAGAAATGTTTTGAGAAACCACGACGTCCTGAACCCTATCACTTCCCCAGCGGAATCAATAGATCTTAGGTGCCAAAGGACACCTTTTGTCCTCCAAATCATCTTTGATCGCAATACGATGCTTCAAGTAGTACGCAAGCAGTTATTTGTGAAAGTATGTTGCGATCTCTTGTTTAGGTGACATTGTCACTGATAGTCCGTGTGAGTGTACGCTCTGTGTTCAAGCATCAAAATAAACCAGAGCTTGGCATGTTTTAAATGAGAGAACCATTTTTCCATCATCCCCATTAGCTTCTTACCTAACTAGCTACATCCAAAGTCGCAAGAAAGTGGCAGAATCTCGTGAATGTGAAATCGTTAAGACGGGTGAACGTCGCCTGTAAAATTCCAAATTTTCAAAACGGCGAAAAGCAAACTGAAAGCAGCAACTGTTAGAGAATTGACGAAATAGCTGTCATTATGCTACGCCTGTCAGTGTTAACATGATATAGTAGCAATAAAGCAAGGGACGAATCGGTCAGGAGATGATCCAGTTGTGTTCATTTTTACATCAATTGAATTATCAATGGGATTGTTGATTAGAGTTAGGATAGTGTAAACTTTGGAATGGACAACCGCTAATCCTGGTATAACCCAAGCCTCTTTGCTATCCACTTTCAGAACACAGCCCACTTGAGTTTAAACTTCTGCCGCAACTTACCGCGTATATTTGGTTAATTTGACCCAAAAGACGTCATACTCAGCTGTTGCGCCGAAATTGCTTTGTGACGATATTAAACAAATGCGTTATCACTATTAGTATAGAGGGTTTTAATACACACAAGAAATTTTTCAAATCTGTTCCAACATTTAAAATCATTTGACTAATTACAGAGTGCAAACACGTTCAACGTCATGAGGGTTAATTAAGGTCCCCGGTGTTTATTTTCTTTAGAGAGACTAGAGGGTATGTAACAAAGTTTGTAATCCATAATCTCACCAAATAATTCATCTAAATCTTTATGGTTCTGTAGTCAACTTATGCAGCCAACCATCAAGGACGGCTCCATAAATCCTGGATTCAGGAACAAATGTTTTGGCGTATTTTCACAAATTACGTGACAACTTCGGTGGAAAAAACGCAACTTAAAGCTAATTTTGGACCTCGGCGTAGGTAAATATCCAGCCTTCTCCTTAGCCTAGCTTGAACCTTTTGTTAAACGGATAAACTATTCCAAGTAATCAAGTAGTTAGAATCGCCATCCACTTGGGAGAGCAACTCAAGTCGCACCAAAAGCGCGTCATATGTCGGGTAAACATCACTGGGATGGAATTTCGCTACCACGACAAGCTTTCATAAAGAATTTGAAAGCAATGTGCATAAAAGCTGTTGGAGGTATTGGAGGGAAGTGGAAAGTGGATAAGTGCACAATTTTTCCACGTAAGCTCGTCGGGAGATATTCACACATCCGTTTGAACGGCTATTTCGTTTTCTGACCAACTTCACAGAAGCAACCAAACTGGCCTGTGAAAACCGAATTTGTTTCACGAGCCAGTAAGCCTCGTTACTTTTCTTATCAGCAGCATGTTCGTGAGGGTCACACGTAACAAGCTGCAATTAATGTTGTTTTGAAGAATTTTCGGAGTCTACTTAGTAGTAAAAAAATAAGTAAGTACTAAGATCGAAGGACAGGCGATAATATAAAATCATCACGATGTGTGACTGTCCAAGTGGCCGAAATTATGTGCAGTAAAGAAATGGAACAACGTCTCTTCCTTCATTGTTGGTCTCTAAAGATACTTGAACAAGCTAACACTTCGCGCTACAAGAGAAACCAACAGCCAAAGATGAGATCAAGATTGCTAACAAATTACTGTCACTAATCCAGCATGGACTTTCGTGTAAAGAAAATTGCCCGTTCTTCCAAATAAGACGCATACAATATGATCACATTGCTAACATATTTTTAAGATGCGGTATGAGAAAAAAATCACTATGGTTCTCAGAAAACTGGGTTCTTTTCTCCGTCCCATCAAAAGTATAAACTCAGCAACTGTTCTGTACTCACACGATCACATCTGGGTATACGTATATTTGTGCCTTTCTCCGACAAATTTATTAAAGATGCTCCATAACTGGTAATTTTTTCAAAAGAGCGTGAAATACGTACGTCCTTAGTCAGTTTCTTTCTACCGTAGAAGTCCTGTTTGTGCTAATATTTGAGGAAGTAAATATTTTTGGCTCCTGCGTCCACAGCCGTGCTTTAATTATCAAGAATCATTCTACATGTTCTATATAGATGCACTCCAGAATAGATCCACCTTCAGATTTTATCAACGACAAACTGAAATATACATGAAAAAAGGTAGACCAACCAACAACCCAATTAGACTGGTGTCTGCGTAGATAAGTTCACTTTCGCAGTGCAAACTGTCGTGGCTTCAGGCTGCTTTCATTAGCAATTTCACGCCCTATCACATCCCCCGGGATTCTTCTGAAAACAAAGTATATAATTAGGTCTAAATGCATTCCATCACAATTTGTCAGCAATTCTTTCATCCTCAGCCATCTCTGGTGATTTAAATCTACATAGGGTAACTTAAGATATTAAAAAATTGTAAATAGAATCTGACACAATTGCCATAGCACACCAACTGGTTGAATGCTGTCCGGTATATAATTACATGCCAAGGCATAAGATCTTAAGTGTGTTCGATTTTAGTAAGAAGTGCAATCTTCAAATGATCTTAGATGCCAATCTGAACATCTATAAAGACCTTTTAGAACGCAAGATGACTGCTAAGCCGCTCAACATAAAATTACTCGTGACCGTTTCTAAAGAGCAGAATTTATATGTCTTATTAGAGTAATCCAGCAAGTGTCCAGTATAGTAGTATTCCAGGATTCCACATAAATGCGACCGAAAAATTGTGAAATCCCGTGTCATGGTTTGTGGTAAAAGAGATTTGTCATGATATCTGTGATCAAACATAAATTCGATTTCCGCATTTTAGAGTTTAGTGACTAGTATAGCTTTGTCGCAAAATCTGGTTTTTACTTTTGCAAGTCATTTGTTTTGCTTAGAATTGCGAAATGCAGCAGGTAAGTTGTCACTGTCATTTAGGGGAATGGTACAAATAAACATAATATGAATTAGAGCTTGTCGAGACAGTTTGTACCAATAAAAGCACGGCAAAATGTTTCTCGGATAAACAAAACAGTGAAAATACACTTTCGCTAAAATTATTACCGCATTTGGTAGGCATATGCTAGTTGTGAGGAATCTATTTTACAATTGTTAAGACTTTTTCTAGTTCTCTACCAGTCCTTTTTAACGAATGACAGTAGATATTGAGGTAGTTGGGTCATCCGTTTATTAAATTCTAAATAAAATTCGTTTTCAATTCGCATGAGTAGGGATTTGCAGTTCCTCTTTGCGTAAACGAAAAATTATGAAGTCCAGATAGCCTGGTACATGTGTTTCAAAACACTCCTGGCAAGTTTGTAAAGATTTATAAGTAAAGTATCAGAAACTAAGCGTTGTGTCTTGCAAGTTGGGTTGTGCTTCGACAACCACAGCTTTTGAGGGATAAACAACTAGCCGGCAGACCAAAATTTCCACCGGTTGAATGTTATAGCACCCGCGTGACAATCTGGGATATGCAAGTGGCGTGTAAGATAGAAAATGCAGGCTTTACGCTCAAACACATCAATTTTGGTGACAGGGCTGAGTTGAGTACGCGTATTGCATTGGATCCAGCCACACCTCAGAAGGGCTTTGATACGGTCTAAAATGTGATGTTTGTGCACCAAGTGTGAGACGACAGTATCATTGACTGACCTGGTGGCTGCGTTTATAATCCTGGAGAAAACGTGACTCCCAAAGGGCCTCACATTCTGCCTAGAGTATCACTTAACACTATTTCTGCAAGACTTATATGGCGGGATGGCTTTTAAAGACTATTCAGCTATCCATTACCGAGATCGCCATTCTTGGGGCTCATTAGGTGGGCATAATCCTCAAACCTATATCAAAATTCTATTCTACCTGAATACCAAACTTTTAGAACCACCATATTAATAACGGGATACTCACATAAATCCGGCGTTTATGATAAGAGTTGACGGAAAATGCCGCATAAGTGCCTTTTTAATTATGAAATTTTCAACAGTCATATAAGTAATATGGCGTGTCATGAAATACAGTGCTGAATAAAGCGCGAGGTGGAGTTTTTTAACACATTGAGTTGAGGAACATTACATACAATTGCTTTGGCTGGAATTTACTAGATTCCTTTACTATTCCACAGTCGCAAAAGTATAACATTATGTTGTTTGTGTTCCATATATATTTCAGACGGGCTGAAAGGTACTGTATCACTTTTTTGCCGAGGTGTCATATAGGCGGGAGGAAGCGCTATCTCTTGAAAAAAGATATCCGGTTGCTAGTTGTGCGGCTTTAGAATCTCATTTGATAATAGTCTCCACCATGAATCAAGCTGGACACAATCTTCGCGAATGACAGGGCCCGTTAAGTTCTATGATTACTGGCTACTCATAACTCGACAAATGTGGATCTAAACCAACTTTCTACTATTGTCATTTGTTGAGTTGGTTCGCCCATGGATTTCATAATACTTCATTTCACTGTACATCATTATAAGTGAGGCGGTGTTGAATGAATATATCAACCGACGTCTTGCCAGCAATAAATGAGGACAATTGGTGCACTCACAAGCCCAACACTGAAGAAGAAAGATTGATTAATTTTCTTACTTGTTTTGCTGAAGGGCTCACTACTCATCACATTACAGTTTAGATCAGTGATCACTAGAAGCAAAGTGACAGAAAATAATGATCTCTATTTAACACAAGGGATATTGCTAAAAGGCTAATCGGGATACACTAATCACACTCTGATTTGCTACAAAATGGATTGGTCGTGTCTGCTTGCCTTGTGATATGCTGAATTTTAAGTAGCATAGCCATTTAAACCATAAAAGTGGGTAATTGAACGTGGGTTCATTTTCACCTTATGCAAGATGTATCAAAATTGATATTTTTTCAATAATCAGGAACACTGTTGCCCTTATTCATCGATTTTGATACGCAATGAGACTTTGTAATTCGCCAATTTGAAGTTCGCTAGGATTACAGAATAACAGCATTTAGATGAACAGTTAAGTGACCATTTTGAATGTTCACCATAAATTCATTCAGTGGTCAGTTATCTGTTAAACATGGCTCCATTTGTTTAAGCTGCAAACTGAGGAGTGGAAACCGCACATGTGAACAATTATCTCGACATCTCACTTGTGGTACAAAGCCACAGTAAGGCAGTGTATATCACGATGATTACTGGCTGCAAACGTTTTTATTATGGTTTGTTTTTCATTATTTAGCCGGAATAAAAGGTGGGTAATTATATCGATTTTTGATGTGACTCGCACATCAACATTTTACCGAAGGGGTCAGTGAAATGGTTTGAGACCTGCTTCACAACAAGAGAACCCCATTGTGAATGTTTGTTAAAAAATGCTTGAATTAGTTACATCTGTGGGGCCATGTTTAGTAAACGCCATGTTTGGGCTCGAGTAAGGATAGATGATCTATGGTCTTCTTTCGCCAAGGTGATCGATGTGTTAAAAATGAAGCGAAGGGCAGGAAAGACTTCTCTTGGCTCTTTGAACACGGTAATCCCCAGACCTTAGCCCCGCAAGCTGGTATGTCCAACTACACTGATATGGCAAAAATTTTCTACAAAATATCAGCACCGGAAAGGTCAGTTGTACGACCAAACTAGGCCAACAATAGAACATGTACAAATTTTTAAGCGGTACAAGTTTCAGTGGGACAACAGAGGGGACTTAGTTCACTTTTCAAGCGTATGTAAATGCACATTTGCCAAATCGCCTATATATTGGATTCTGAATACTTCGAATCTAGTGGGATTACAATACAATACATATACAGTTCTAACCACATGAGTGAACAAAATAAGGTTAATTTAGCAGTTCTCATTTTAAAGGATGAACGAGATGTTGCAAGAGTTGTAACCTTGCTGACAAGGAGTTGGCCGCAAACAGGTAGTACACATTGACTGGAAACAAATTAACTGGGCAACAAGTTGATGCTGTCTGCTCCAATCATCATTGTGATTTTGCTGCACTTTTGTAATGCGGCCAGAGAGCCTATGAGAATTCCACTGTTATCAAAATAGAGACGAAAGTTGGGAAGATTCTGTTATCCTTAGTAAAGTGAAGAGGGTGCGAATTGTTTACATCAAACGCCTGTTAACTAAGCGGAGTTTCAAGGACTGTGTGTGAGCAATTACCTACGCCATTTAGAAGAGAGTTATTTGGGAAAACAAAATAAATACGTTGCCTGTACGCTTGCCTAGTCGCAGCGCTCTGAATTGTACTACATGAAATGGCTTTTAATTTCTCTTCAGGATGACGAGATGCTTCGGTTTCTTCGGGTTAGCAAGGTTACCACAAACAACAAAGACGACAGGACATCAGAAATTTACATGAAGTGGTATGGTGTCAAGCAAACCTCAGAAGTTTTCAGGTCTTGTTAAACTACACATCCATACCCTCAGCCAGGTATGCTGGACTACAAGAGAAAACTCAAACAAAAAAATCGGCAAAACGTAAATCATGAAGAGACTGTACGCAAAATAGGCAATCGGCCAGAAAAGACAAAACATTTTGGGATAGTTACACTAGTTGCATCATCTTTAACAATGGATTCCTAAAAACCCAAAACAGAATCATTAGGTTCTTGAATTTGAAGGAGGAAATCCAATTACACATGTTTAGTGTCGTGCTCGATTCGCAATTAGCGTATATCTTCGTAACAAGGTGATCTAGAAATTGCATTCACAACCATTTTGACTCAAAACTGATTATTTTGCGAGAAGACGGAGCTTTTGAAATATTTGTCGGTGGATCGGATCATCGTCATCATCACAGTTTCTAACAAAATGGTATAGAAAAGCCTATCGTTATTTTTTGTCCACATTGACCGTCTTGCTACGGCTTTACATATGGTGTCGGACTATTAGCTCGGCAACCCTATGAGAAATTGCCCAGCTGTTCCGCCATTGCTGTGCCTAGCTGTCGTGTCAACAGAAGGAGGCACGGGGTCTGGGATACTGCCAGGTTGCCCAAGCATAGACAGGAGCAGACGAGATGCTGAGGTTGGGTCCATGGACTTCCGGTCCATAATCTGGCACCTTGACCTTTGAACTATCTCGAGTTCGAACGATATATATATATATATACATATATATATAGCTTTCAAACCCCATAATGTCGTGTGGTGTGAAGTTTAGGTGCACTGTCATGACGCATACCTTATAATGGTATAAATTACCGAAGAATAGATATTTTTACCGCTGAACTGAGAATTTAGGCACATTCTTTCTCTATGACATTGTTTGCATAGATACAGTCATCATTTTTTGTTTTATCATTTTCACAGTAAAACATTTTGAACTTAATTTGATGTTTGTAACCTGCGCCTGACCATGTTTACCAGTGAGATGCAATCCTTGAGGGCACTTTCTTTCAGTAATGAATTCCGCAGTCAATCAATTGAAGTCTGTAATGTTGAAGCTTAAAAATGATTGCCCGAAAAAATTGCCCCATGTACCCAATTGAGCGGACGTTACGTCCAAAATGTCTGACTAAACTGGCTTTTCTTTCCAGTCTTTATCCTGTTGGCAGAATAAGTCGAAAATAGAGGTGGGAGACAGGGAAAGTGTAATCTTTACGAAACTCCCCTGTACAACATCTTTAGATTACTAGTGCAAAATAATCGACACAGCGACATTACGCTAGTTAAACCGATGTACAGGGCAAGTTGTTGAGCTTTAAAATAAGCTGTTTGTTTAGCTGTTGGTCAAAGCGCAAACGTAGTTTCCTGAGTAGTCAAACGAGCAATTCAACTTAGGCATTAATTAACCGTCTGATTATATCAAGGACACTAACTAAAATGACCAGGCCGTATTAGGCGAGATTATATGCACCGGATACAAATAACTCCTCGTAAGATGCGTTCAGAAAGCCCTTTTTGCCAACTGGTGTGATGCGACCAATCCAACGTCTGTTTAAACAATAAACACTTCTATTGAAACCATCTTTGTATGGCGCAGTAAAAAGCCTGACCTACAAGTGTCTGATGTCTCACAACTTTGTGATGTCGCAAAAAGCACATGGGCCATCTGCATCGAGTTGGCCACGATGTAATTTACACTTTTCCTCCAGCACTTCATAAAAATTTTTGAGGTTCGACTGGTCAAACGATTAAGGTTGGTCCCCCTGACATTTGATAGCGCAAGGCTACAGAGAACCACGTTTGACACCGAGCATAAGCCAGACGAACGCAGTGTGGAATTTGCGATGATCGGAGGTTCTTTGCAATATAAGTGACGTTGCCACTACCTCAGCGGATAACACTTGGTAAGCCCGTAAACTTAGCAAGAAATGTTTGTCGTTTATCAAGTTATCCCGTTTTTACAATGAACGACAACACAACCAGAACTTTCACGCAATCAAGGAGTCGTTTCAGCGCTTTGACTGAATTAACGTGCTTCAACGTTAGTCAATAATCTTCCAGTTTTTCACTCTCTTCCTTACCCTCCGGTTTGAGCCACATCCATCGGAATTATTGGGCCTCTTGACGTCCTCTGTGTTAGACTTGAATTTCTAATTTCATTGGTGGTCTCGATTCACGACATCAACTACATAACTTGTGGATGGGCGGTCTGAATTTCAGAAGCCGAAAAGAAAATTGGTGAGTCCCTATTCATACGCCTTCTGTACCAAACTTGTACTAGCAAAATTGGACCATATTTCGTTTGCACAGTTGGGCATACACTTGTAATGCTCGAAATACCAGTGTGTACTTAATAAAAGAATTTTGCACCGATCTCCTATATGAACTTCATTGATAAGAAACTAGCTAATATTTGTTACGGTCAAGCGCGTTAAGCGCTGATGAGCGGGTTCAACCGATTACGTTAGTACATATGTCACAGTAAGTTTTTCTCTACTATTCATTCTACTCTATTTTATTCATTCTAATATTCTACTATTACTATTGTAAAGAAAATTTCCGCGCATAATAACGTCTTTAGACGTGCCTTTCCAACCCGCAAACAAGACGAGGTCTCAAACAGCAATTCTCAAGGTTAGGAAGTTCGGTATTACCTAATTTCATTTCAGTATTATGCTTACGACTATTTTCCGTGGAAAAATTGACGAACGTGTGATTTTAAGCCGTACTAGAGAAAATAGAAGTTAACAAACTGCAAAGGGGCACGCACTATTGCTGTCGCTCATGAAGCAAATATTAGTAAAAGGTGTTTATTTACCTATAAGTAGTTTCAATTTATTCCAGTAAGGCGTTCAACGCTTCTAGCAAATATTTCCGGTGTTCTAAGCTGTTTTTAGCCTTTCAAAATGTCCTGGCTAGCAAGGATTTAATTTTCCGGATTTTTTACCGCCTAAAGTGGGTGCAGCATTAAGGTACAATACCTTCCGAATCATAGAGCATCTACTTCTGAGAATTCCTCTCTGTGTATGCTGTCAGAGAATACAAAACCTCATGTAATACAAAATATACTAAGATGTATGCCGGAGTTGTTTAGTACAGGGTTTCAGGGACTGAATAAGTTAATAATATATCCTCATATAGTAAATTCGACAACCGATACCGCTGTATATGCTGCATATACTGGCAAAACCTTGATCAAACATGACCAGTTGGACAACACTTTCCGGGAAATACAGAATGCCAGATGGTTCAGCATTCATTTGCATTCAAATAACTCTCGTTTGAACATTCCTGTACGTGTCCTGGCGCAGCTATTCAGGTTGGTTCACGCCAAGGCGGGGAGCATTGGATTCTTGATTCTCTCTTATTCAGAGCTCATTTGCCATCCCTGGTTTCGAACTAAGGGCATCCTGACTTGCGAACGTGTGATCACTATTCTACAAACGCGTGCTGGCCGCGTCTGAATTACTGAGTCTCAAAAGGCGACCGTGTTCGTGCTGCTACTGATTTGGCCGTAGCAATGCTGAAGGGTGGGTTGGTCGATTGATACAAACATAATGACTACCAAATCGTTGTTCGAGACATTGGACGATCCAAGTCAAGGGAGGAAAGGTTAAAATGTTCACACGCAATATTTCAGGTGTCCATTGTGTGCGGGCGGAGTGGCAACAAACTCTCTTCGCATGTCATGTCCTGAGTCCAAACACCAACACGATCAAGGAAATTCGCTGCTAATGAGCCTGGTAGGAGTAAAATTTGCTTTCACTGCCCAAATTCCGTTTGGTGTAGACTAAAAAGAGAACATCAGGACAACTGTTTATCTAAGAGTGAAACAAATGAGAACACTACTAATCCACAACCCCACAACCAGCCAATAATAAGTGGCAGTACATTCCGATTATGTATCAATGACCAATCCATGTATTCTGGTCGTGTATAAGCCTACCAAGGCTAATAGTGTTTTATCAATATATTAGCCGTACAGAGAGATAATGTCATCACCAAACGAGGTAACATTCACATTCTGAAAGTTGGGTCTGTTGAAGATGTTCCACTCCGGGATTTGGGCAAAGTTTTGCTGATAGAAATATCTCACAGTGGACAGCGGTACACATTTTTAGCACTGCAAATTACTCTGACAAGTTAAGCTATTTTGCCTGCTACAAATGACCCTACAGCACTGTGTCGGTCAGGTGATCCACCCAAACGAAATAAACTATTTGTTTGCAATTCACCACTTTACCACTTTACCACAATCCTGGAATTAACGACTCTTCAAACCGCTGCAAAATTATTTGGTTATTCCAAATGTATTCTACTGTATTAGTGCCTGAATAAATGTTTAAGAGAGAAGACTCTTTCCGGACCATGCGTTTTCGTGCACAGTAGAATAACAAAAATGGGACAACCAAAATCTTCTGCCGTAGAGGTGTATTGACACCATAGGTTACTGATGCCGACAATTGTCTGTCGGGTAAGTCAGACGAACTTTTCCGAAGCGCAAAGATCGCGGAGCTCAACTCAACCGTCAGATGTAGACCCAAGTGTGCGCACATCCCTGACTATGTTGGGCTAGAGTAAAAATAGACTGTTGACAAACTGCTTTTTTCAAAAAAAGTCTGGGACACTAGAGGCGAACGGCACCTAGCCTAAGGCGCACTTAATATAATTTGTCCGACAATAAGGAAGTAATTATTTAGGAAACTCGAAAACTTGGTATAAACCTGGAAAGCTAATTTCGGCGGCGAATAGACTGTTTATTGAATGGATTCTGATAACTGGTAAAAAGGGAAGACCTGACAGCCCTTGTCAGAATAAAAGAATGCAATTGAGCTTCAAGTGACAAGGCCACCTGAATGCCACTTCATTACAGAATGTCAGTAACTACGAGGTTGAATTTGCGCATTCCATCCTGCCTTTACGCGTTATAGCAACAATACAGGGTAAGCTATTGTTGTTCAACCTGTATTTAATTGCAAATTGGGTGTACCTAAACGTTTAATGGTAAAAAAATATATGAGTATGCTTCCCTTGGGTTCACTGTATTCTGAAAGGCCCAACCCTACTAAAGATAACTAGAACAAATTTTGTACATTATGTGGAGTTTTACGTCATGATTCCTATCGGTCGAATATTGCTTTGAACCAAATGTGAGTCGATGTGGATTTAAGCAAACCCAAGATACCCCACGTCGTCCCGCTGCAATAGCTTTTACGTTAGGTAGGATGCCACACAGAACCTGGATACATAGTTCCAAGTTGCTGAACTTTACGTCAGCTACCGAGGAGGTCAGTAAAAATTGCGCCAGATAGTGCTGAGATTTAAAGTTGGTATAACCGACTTCAAGCAAATGGTCCACTTTTCGCTCTGAGGGTACTAGCTATGCGTGTAAGAAATACAACACGTTACAGTGTTTATTGGGAAACGGAAAATGGAAATTATTAGTGAGTTGGGGTCTTACCTAGTTACCTTATCGGTAAATTACTTATGAATCACATGTTTTTTGGCAAACACGCAGATAAAAACGGAAACAAATTTTGAGAAAAACAGCCATTTTGATAGCACCTAAAGGTAACTATCTTCTAGTAAACCGCATCATAACTGTTTGACAAGTCTTCGCTAAGTCAAAGTCGGGTGCTGATGGGGATAAGTGGCCAACATACAACAAAATACATTCAACTGATTTCTGAGAAAAGCCGCTGATACTTTGTTCTTATTACAACCGCCTACCAAAATGGTAATATGTACACTTTCTTATAAACTTTAGAGCAAAAACTAGGTATGTCATTGTACAAACTTCTTCAAGTAGAACCACAGTTAGAAAGTTCTACATTTTAATTCGCTTGTAAAATTTGTGGAATCTCAATACATGCATTTGTCTGAATCTGCAGAACTAATGTTGTCAAAAGGTAAGTTGAAACCAGTAGAAAATCGAATGCTTATGCCCTATGTATATTAAGTGCGTTTTAGCAAAAAGCCCTTGCATTCAAAGAGGGTATCTTCTTACCAAACGCCACTCCCTACGGCGGTTCCAGATAATCAGTTAATCTGAAAGTTCCTTACAGTTCCATTGAAGCTAAAAAACTGCGGCATCACACAAGGAACCCTTGAAATGCATTTCATCTCAGTAGGAATTTCCACCCTATTTGTCAAAAACCATCTCGAACTTAGAGAGGAAATTTTCACTCTTCTGATAATCAATTCAGAAAACGTCGTAGCTACAAGTTCAAATGAATTATAGGTTTCAGAACCTCAAAACGTTCGCCATTTATTCCAATGTGTTTCCACCATAGGGTAAAGAAATTATGCTGAGACGACACCTGTGACAGAGAAGATTTATATTATGGTCCTAGGGGTTTGACATAGCACGTTATTTTATGTATATATATAATGACAAAATATCATGAGCGCCATTCTATGAACAGACACCCGGGAATTTTCAAACAGACGCATCCACTCATAAGTCATACCAGCCTTTTTGTACCGCTATTAGGGATCAGCCCTCGGAAAGATTAGTTTTTGGCCTTAACTAGATGGTTTATCTTTTTTGGAGGTCATTATATCTTAAAATGCTGTCATGTAAACTTTGACAGGCCGATTCTGAGGCGCTGAATTTTATGTTGAGCCCCCTCACGTCACTTTCACAAAACCACTCGCATGAAATAAACAGAAGTTCTGAAATTTTGCTACTAATTCAAGTCAACATGTGTCCCAACAAAGGCAAGGTTTCCAGGTGAATCGTACTAAAATACAGGACGCGTTAACGATGATGACAAATTTTTGCCCGAATAAATCCAAGATGCTCGCTCTTCTTGACCGATCATCAATAGAGTACAGCTGCGTCTTTCATTTCACTCATTTGTTAATTGCAAAACAGCACCAATAGATGGGTTGTCAGAGGCAACCATTTTTGGGCTGTTTGGATACCTATCACAGCATTTGGGGATCTCACAGAGGGGCATGTTTGTCAGTATAAAGAATGTCGCCTGAATCCTGTATAGTAAAATAAGCTTGAAAATATTCAGTAAAAGCCGCAAAAGTTCCGGAGTAACATTTATACTAGACTGGCACGTTATCACCAAACCCAACTAAATGGCCACCAGACCAACGGCTTTGACAGACTTCTGCCCTTCAAAGGTCTGACCACCGTTTACGCATCCTGACGGATATCTAGATTTGCCTATTAAAAGCAGTCTCTTACGATCAACGATATCAACCAAGAGAGAGATGACCATGAAGTATCGTTTTTTATAATCGCGCTATTCAAAGTAGTACAGGCAAATCGTAATATACACAAACTCTAGAGTTTTTAGCAGCATACCTATTAGCTGGTATATATTTCGTGTGAACACTATGAGACGCATCCAATTTTTTGAAAAATTAACTACACCTGGTGCTTCACTTTCGAGAAATTTTGCTAGGAACGCTTCAGACACACCTCTTACATGCCAAGGAACATGAGACAATTCTCTAGAATGAATTCCCCCTTTAACTGAGCCACTTAAGTTAGTCTACAAATTAATAGATTTAAAGAAAGAACCCACATTCGCAAGCAGTTTTACATACCTTAAACCCACTTATCAGCCCTGAAGATACACTTCGCACAAGGAATGCGACTACCGGTTCGCCTATATGACAGATAGTTTACAGTTTTTTCCTAAAGCGTCCCGCTGCACAGTTTAATTGCAGGTTAAGCAAGCGGAAATTGAAAACGTTCCATATTTGTTGCATCCTCAACTCTGATTGTCTAACAAATGTGAGGAAAAATTAATCTCGTTTTTACACTTCCTATCACTTAGTTAAATTGGATAGTAAGTTTCAGCGACAAGTTTGCTGATGTAGCAGACTAAATCCAGATGTCTGTTGTCAAATTTTATGCCAAGTACGCATTCATGATCGGTAGAGGAGGCTCACACGTGAACCTAATTAGCGCAGTTGCTTTCCAGTTTGCGGGAAATAAGCAGACTACTCGATACCTAGGAGTGATGCTTCCGGAAAACATTTTGGTACATCCGTAATCTGACTGAAACGGGACCCATTTGTCCAAGCTGATAGTCTCACTCTCATAAATGCAGACCGAAATATCTGCTGGAACTTGAAGGGCAAGTGGAATTTTGACCATCCTTTCATGGCACTGTGAGTATAAAAATTAACTTCAGATGCGACTTTGCAGCTATTCTAATGAAACGATTTTATCCAATCACTAAAATCCTTTCTCTTCTTAAATCATCGCTCAACGTTGGTTGACCAGACTTGATCTTCGCTGTATTGGCAGAAATGTCCAATCAGTATCGATGACCGGGATGTTAAACTGATGGTGCGAATGATTTAGGGTGTGGCTTTTTACCGTCATAACTGTCTTCATTCAAACTCACTTGTCACTAACAAAAACATTATACGACAAATAAAAATCGAGTTCAATGAGCGCAGTTGGTTTTCAGTAATACACAAGGAAAGGGTTTCGACTTATATAGAACGCAAGTTGCAGTTTCATTTCATGAGTGGTTTGTTATTGGTTAACATGTAGTTTAATCTTTCGGGAAATGCTGGATGTGCTGAAATTTTCGAGCAATAAGTAGGATATGTAAATAAATACGCATTTAGCGTGGAAAAGATGGGATATAAGGTATGGGTCAGAATACAACAGAATTATATTATCGTTCAGAACTACCGCTAGAAACGGTGAGAGGTCAATGGATTTCCATCGTCTGGAAAGCGAACATAAATTTCATGAATATGGTCTGGTCCGTAAAAGCCAAACATTACTTCCTGTATAAACTGTGCTATACAAAACAGCCGCAAACGGTTCTAATTGGGCTTCTCGATTATGAATCATCTTGGTATTTACTTATTTTATCTTCGTCCTTCTGATGTTTCCCGTGTTGTGCAGCTGCGTTTGTGATGTGTGACGCAAAGTGAATCCATTTCAGTCCCATTTTTATAAGTTTTTTGCGGGAAACAAAAGGGAACCTCAGATTTCCGGCAAACAAAATACAGCTTCATATTTTGCGCCACGCTTTTGTCTTGTAAAATGCCGTGTAGGCTCCAAAATTGTGTCTCTATATAGCTGGTGCTCACCGAATTTGAAGACTAGAAGTTACTTGTGGCAATTTGAAAAAGTGGAAAGGTTTGGGCAATCTAAAAATTTTTAAAAGTATTATATATTATAAAGTGAGAAACGATTGAAATATACCAGTCCGTGAAGATAGTTGCTACGCTTTAGATTGGCTTGGTAAAGTCGAAATCACCGGTTTGGTTGGACTGGCTTCACACTTAAATAATCTGCAGGCTCGTTATACTACAGGCCTTAAAACTAAGTAAATGAATTAGGCAGAACATCAGCGATGTTAGGATATTTTACGTGGCACTCTATAAGAAGCTGAAAGCGCTTTCAATTCCTTGTTTTGCAGCAAAAATCAAGGGTAAGCACGTTCGACCCCGCCTATTAGGTAATCGCATCGGTTGACACAGTACTTAGTAATACAGTAACATTTTTACTGGAACTCTAATGTAACCTGTTCCAAATTCTAAGAACGCTTCTCAGAAGGCCGGGTACTTCATGCTTCGTGCCGTACTTTCAGTGACCGCAAATTTTAGAAGTTATGAGTGTGGGTTTTAACTGGCATAAAGTTATATCTGCTGATCATTTAAATACAATTCAGCTTTTTGGGGATTCGAGCGACAGATTTAACATCTATTTATTTTGGCTACTCAGTAAAAGATTTCAAAGAAATTACGTAGGAGAGCTTTATACCTACCATTACTTTCCCGGTATGTCATTGGAAACAAGGAGGTGGGAGTATTTTGCCTGTGGTACAAGGAAAGTACATAGTCATTTTATTTTCAGCTAAGTTGATTTATACAACACAATCGTTGTGATTTGGTGCTATTCTTCCATCGGGTCAATTGTGCAAATTAGCGACCCAAGTTAAAACTTGAATTTGGAATTATGGCTAATGAGCATTGATTGAGTATCGTAAATCGACTAGGAAATGTAAGCACCGTATAGAGAGAATTACAGCCTGCTCAGAGCAGAGCCTTTTGATGCTGAGCCAAATTGCCTTGTTGTAAGTTTGGTGGAGAAGCCGTCTTTTTTACGGTAGGTGACACAAATTTCGGCCGCGAAATCCTTGACATTCTTCATTTTTATGGAGCATTCCGTTGCATGTTTGCACGTATACTTGTTACACTTTCGAATAGCAATTGACAAGGCACACAGTGAGTTCATAATATTTTAACCCAAAGCGTCTTCCGTTCTTCAAGAAAATTACTCATTGGTAGATAGCACAAAAATAGCCTATCTCAGTCTTGAAGTTGTACTTCTCTATATTAGTCTACAGTCAGCGGTCTTCGTTAAGATTCCCAGTCAACGAAATACCAAGTAAGGAAAGTTTATGAGAAGAAACGGTGGTGAGAGTGCTAAAAAAGAAGAGAATTGTGCACATAAATTGCGGTAGCCTATTGAACTGAGTACAACGATCTCAAAAGATTCTATATCCAATTATCTTGACGCAACAACCAAAACAAGGAAAACACTATCAGATCAACAAAAAAGGTGACCATTTGCGCTCATCGCGCTAGTGTGCTTTACCATTGTTTATGATCAGAGATCAAAAAAATGAAATGGCTCATTTCACAAGGGTGGTACATGACGTATGTGACAACGAACGGTATGTTGGAGCGTTCGCTACAAGAAGTTACTTCCTAGATCTGATCACCAGTACAAATTCTAGCAAATAAAACGGGATGGAACACTGTTGTTATAGCACACAACATGCTAATAAGTGTAGTAACATTAAAGGTACAAAAGCGATTGAAAATTACGCCACATTTATTATCATTGGCAACAGTATACCGTTGGCAAAATGTACTAAATCGTTTCATCTCGCAGCATTATTCGCTGACGGTATTTCAGGTTCTAAGTGGCCACGTTCAGTTGAACTAAAGTACAAGTTTTGGTGAATAAAGTATTTAAAGCCGCGTCGGTTTATTTTTAATGTGGGCAAGTTTAAAATTACGAAAATCTAATGATTAATTATTACTCATGACTCCCAACTTGGTTTGATCATCGTCTGCGGTTACTTAACAGCGTATACTATTTAGGGCAATGGCTTGTGTACATAATTCACAAATACGTCCTTTTATTCCGTGCTTCAAAATACAGACAAGTTCCCAGAAGTTGACTACAGTACAGGAAAGAAGCCAAAATGATTGTTTAGATCACTTGAATATTTATACAACAATTGTTTCTGTGTTCCGACGTTTCCAGATATTCTGATAAGTACGTCGTAGTAGCATTTACTTGCATGTCTTCTCCCATTCGTTTGGTTAAATGGGACTAATTTATCAAATTCTATGTATAAATACCTTCATTAGTCCAAGCAGTAGCCTGAATGCCTACCGGGTTTTGTCCATTATGGTTCGTTTAGAGTGAAAATGTGCACTTAGGACGTGAGCAGTTTTTGGATTAACTCTTGAAGTTGTTGTTTTAGAAGTTTCAAAATCATGCCAGCAGTCGACTGAAACTTAGTTAGTTTTCTTTAGAATCTCAGTGGTTCAAGTGGGTGTAATTGTACCTCACCTCAGTGGAGACAAAGATGTCTTACCTTTCTATAAAACTGAGAGTTCTTGGTCCCCCAACATCCCTGATTATTAAGTATTTTTCATGCTATTAAGAAACGAGTTGCCCATATATTCATTTGGAAAGTTGAAAAAGGGCCAACTAATCCATCCAATCGGAGAAGTTATAAGCTTGAATATTGCAAGGGTCGTGAATAGGCCAAACTGTCGCAATGATTTATTTGATGTTTGAAAATCCAGACTAATGTCTTAGATTGAGTAACGGCAACAATAGAGGTCCCTTTCAACTCTTGGACTTAGCCGTTCCATTGGAGGTCCTTGAAGTTCTACTGAAGCTAATGTTGCAGGCAGTTTGCAAAGTGACGTCACCACCAGGCCAAATTCATTTCGTTATACGGGTTCGTTTGCAGACAATTTTCTTCCACATTTAGCTCATTTCGAGCAAAACGTGGCCACAGTGAATGTGTACATTTTACTGCGCATCGTTATATAGCGTGTGGTGGTTGAATGCAGTCATTATGATTAACATTTAAACAGAGAAGCAAAGAAGTAAGTACCTAATTATTTAATGTTTACTGATATTTTTACTATGTACCGAATCCTGGGGAGGAGTCGCCAATCAATAAGGCCGTAATGATACAACGAACTGCGATGGTTTAAACTTTGTTGCGTGCATAAAAATTTAGGGTTGACGGAGAGTAAAGGTTCGCGAGCGAGGCCGTGTTATTATTAAAGACCTGTCAGTGGTTCATATTAGGTGCCCAGTACCACCAAAATAATGGACACAAACAGCCTTGACATTCCCTATTTGTACGATACAATTATGACTTAGATCCTGCAACATTAGTTGGAAAACATAATGTAGTGCAGTCTAGTCCTTGTCTATTTATCACGGGGCATTTTGATGACTGATGGTTCCTTAAACAACAACACGTAAGCGAAATCGAGAACTACCAAATACAATGAAACCTACGATTTACTGGCCTGAATTTTACATTATTAGGCGCAGAGGAATGTGATAAGTAGCTACGGATGTGTACTTTTTGAAACTTAGACGACCAAATCAGTTCGTTCGGAGAGACGGAATAAGGCTCACCAAGCAAACTCCGAACTATTTTTGTTTGCAAATAACAGCGATTTGCTTCTTTAATTTTTGCACGTCATAGGCGCAAACATTCACATCTCCAATGAGGCCATTGTGTCATTATTCGAAGCAAGTTTAGGAATGCACTGAAGGCTTGCTATACAAAGACATCGCGTGAGAAGTTCTTTTCTGATTGTGGTTCATCAGACAGACAGTGTCTCTTCAAACAAAGAATTCCATTCGTGCTTATTGTCAGACACACTGAGAAAACTCGAGCCATACTGTAAACTATATTTGTCGCTTTTCTTGCATGCATGTCTTATGATTTCTCCTAGAAGAAAATTTATTTCGGATTGAACTGTTTTGTTGAATTCGCCATCAATCACCAGTTATAGTTTTATGCGTGCATTATTGAAAGGTAAAACTTTGAATGAATTATTGCTGGTTGCCACGTAAGCATAATAAGGGATATCTAAGGAGAATCTATCAAGTAGACGGATGAAATTGAAGTTTGACGGATTTACAAACGCGTGAAATGGTCAAATAAATGCTGTCACAATAAACGCTGTTACAACCTGCGGGCAAAACGTTCAATAAAGTCTTAAAAATAAAAGTACATTAATGGACATGGAATACATCGGCTTTCTAACAGCTTAAACAAAAAAGCAGTACGCTTATTGAAAATATATAAAATTTTGCAGTAATTTGCAACATGTTATGTGTTTGACTCAAACAACTTTCCTCAACAAGTTCTCCAAAACAGAATGCGTAAGTGAGCATTTCACGTTTTTACCAATAAAGGAAAGTATAAATAAATGTTTAGTTTTACTTTGGTTAACTTATAGTTTAAAAATGAACACCTTTTCTATCTGGTTATTATTTAACGCAGGAACAGCAGGCAGTGAGTTGTCGTCTTCTGTGAAGCAACAAAACACTTGTTCTAAAGATAGAATTAGCGTACAAATTGTTTATACTAGAGAATTTGTGCTTGCTCAAAGTTGCGAGTATTGGTTGACCCGAAAAGAGCAGCCAAACATAAAATATTCCAAACGTTTATGTTTCCTGAGTATTGGTTTCATTATTTTTGGATAACACTGTTTAGAAATGTTCTTGTGTTTTGTTATTGAGGGTAGTTTTACACAACCTCCCATCAAAATTTTTGCCTCTACACAATAAACGCGTTAATGATGGTAAGACGAACAAAAGGGTACATTCGTTTCTCCTTCGAAATTGAGTTTTATAGAATCAGAACAAAATAACCCGGTGATCTCATGGTCATAACCAACCCAGCACACCTCGAACCAGCTAATTTAAAACACACATGCTTTTATGCATTACGAAGTGTCTCTTTGGGATTGATTTATAACGTAGGAGCGGATACATTACGACGTAAGTTGAATTTTAAAACCGAGACTATAATTACGTATATGATGACCCATAAAGATTTGAGCGCAAGCGATTTGATTCGATATTTTTGCGACGGTTATGCCCCAAATACACTGCAAATAACTCATACAAACCTTTCCATGCACTGGTAGAGGAACTGTACAAAATGTACTCGTTGATCAGCGGTTGCTCTCTGAATATCAGCAACAAACGCCCAAACGCTCAATAAAGCTCTACATGGAACAAAACTTGGAATAATGTTAATTATAATGCGCCCCAGCACGTTTTAATGATGCACGGTGAATTTATCCAAACCGTGCGGGAAATGCAGCGAACAGAATAATTTATAAATCGATCTCAAGGAAAATTAGTCACTCATTTCACTGAAACTTGCGAGGTATGGACTTAAATGTTTTGCAGCACCAAAGTAACCGTTCATGTTGTGTAGTCACATTTTAGGAGGCGAAATTCCAGTATTTGTCATTGCTCATAATTTTGTTTGCCTCATTTTTTAGGACTAACTAAGTGGATGAGTAAGTAACCAATTACACCAAATGATGATTATAAATGTCTTCTTGCTTTGCCTGCTGCAAAGCATGCTGCTTATTTCGAGCCTGCTCGCAAAAAGTAAAACACGGTAATAGGCACACATCATAGTAACTTTTGCATTGAATACCATCGCACATTTGCCAAATTATTTTATAGATATAATTCATTGTTAGACAAACTATACAGGCAATTTTATTCAATTATCATATGACCATAGAGCAGCACGGTCGTAATGTAGAAGTCAAAGACAGTGAATTCTGGATACTGGAAGAGAAAACGGTTAGACGTATATAAATAATCAGTCAATAATTTGGCTGACTTTTCATTAAAATGTTTCTACAAAAACAATTGCTTTTCCGGACATTTTGCATGCATACAAAAACAGATACTATTTTTGTTTGCAAATAAATTTGTGTAGATTTAGGCTGATAAGACAACATACGGCACCGTTTCTACAAAAGTGAAGCTGGACCTCCAGTAGGAAAAAAATAACGGAACTATCGGAATTGTCTTTTTTAAATTTGCTCGTCACTGAAGGCTAAAATGGGCGCCATTTTCAATGGGAGTGTGACTGTTTACCAGGTGTTTTTGTGAAAAAGCAATTTACAGAGGTATATTCGAATAAACCTACGGCTGGTATAATGACGGCGTTGTTGTTGTCGCATTTGCTTGTAAACAACATGCATTCTTGTCATTCTTGTTGGATAACCTGTCAGGAAGGAATAATGCGTATTTTTGAACATTTGCGATTACGAATCAATTGAGGCTGGCATTAATTGCAATGATGAACTATTTACATCATTTTATTGGCAGTCATTTGGATTAAACTGTTTTCGTAATGCTTCTGGAATCTGGTGCCCGAAAATGTCAAAAAGCCACCACTGTACTGTCAACTGAAAAACGTTCTCTGATAAAACGACCTCGGTTATCAAACTATAAATCAACACCCACCAAAGGAAAAACGGGGTAGTGAAAAATTTTGACCATGAATAAAGTTTTTTAAACTGTTATGATTTTATAGTGCGTTTTGCAATTGGCCGCCTTTAATTACAAAGTGTTCCTCTTCATTGCATCTCATTTAGCTTAAATTGTCTTCAGTAAAACAGCTAATTTTATCGCTGTTCTGAGTTGTGGAATGGCTGAATGAGCGCCTGTGTCTGCTTTTGTAAATAAAAATAAAACTAAGTTTTCCAAGATTGGTTGTTCAACATTGCAGGAATTTCGGTACATAAAATTAACAATCTGTCCATGCTGCACATAAAAACCGGTTCAAATGCTTTGCTCAATAACAACAGGGGAAATAGAAGGTAAGATTGTTCCCAAGTCTTTTGCATTAAACTGTATTAAGGAACCAGAATATGTTATTTCTGACCCCTGGCAATTGTACATTGTAGCCACAAAATTCACGTTTGCTAAGCTTGACTTTAACATGTGCTGATAGTTTGCAATGCTGTCGAAAACTATAATCGAACACCGCAAGTAGAAAGTCAGTTTAGGGTGTTTATATTTGTTCTGGGAGTTATGCTGCAGTTGTACCCCGAGTTAAAGCAAGGCAGGACAGCAAAGAGGAAGTTCACTTTTGCTGACATGGTTCGTGATCTAACAGATCAGAACAAGATCCTCGTTAGAAGGAGAAAATAGAAACTATAATTTACTGAGGAATCACTCGCTGCACCACCATAACCAAACATGGTTTTCTCTACGTACTCTCACCATTTGTTTCAGTTAATGTCACGTCCCGGTGATTAGAAACAATTGTTCAGCTCACAGCTATTCAGTCCATATTTACACAAATACATTATTATTTCTCCCTAACACCTGCAGAAAAGGTTGACAGTAAGTGCACCACTATGTATTTTTTTGGTTACGATAACTAAGCATTGAGCGCATATCATAACATGGACGATATTGAAAGAAATACGGAACTGCTCGTTCACTGATGACCGTATACCAAAACTGGTACCACAACAGAGCAGACCAACCATTCAATCTGAGGTGTAAGTTGCCTGTGGATCACTGAAACAAGATGCTGGGCGTAAGTAGCCAGCTTTATTGGCATTGTAGGATAGCACCCACAACACACGCAAATGCACCGTTTGTGTATGCCTTGTCGGTTGTCTTCAGACTCTGCACTCGGCCGAGGCAGTTTTATGTTAGGCATCCGTATTGGTCGTATATGTGGAAAATACAAAACCAGTACTTGCTGAGTAGTCTGAAGACCAGAAAATATACTTGAATAATCACCCAACTTAGATGTCAAAAATGGAGCGGCGATTGTAAATTTTGGATCCATTTTGAAACCCATGTGTACTGTGCATTGCAAGGGATATACGATCTATGAGATTTTACACAAATTTTGTCAACCCGATCCTTTAGGGCGGTTCCAATTAAGCAATCTTGGGGGTAGACATCGTAAAGGCTAGCGTACAAATTACTCTGACGAAAAAGAAATGACAGACCGATTTGCAGTCTGTTGTGCAATAATTTTGTCCCGAACACTAAAATGGATTATGAAGGAAATAGGGAATCTTACGGCATGTTCTTTAGTTTGGTCATCAGCGTAACAGCTTTAATGTTGGTCAGATAGCCAGATACATTTGGCTGATTACCTAGTGTATGCTTTAGAATGCGGCTCTGTATCTGTGTTGCGAGCGATTTAAGCAATGCCAATAAGTGCGGCAGTTTAAAACATCGGACTTGTTTTGGGGCAGTACTTGGTGAAACAGGCGTCCGCTTCACCTCAGGTACTGGTAGTAGGAATATTTCATGCTCTGTTTTAGACAAACGATTTAGTAGCTGCCTAGAGAAAATTGGATAGAGTAGTTTTCAATCTGGACCGTGAATTTTTTAGGCCTGATTTTGCGACATTTTGGCACGTATGGTGACTAGGGATTGAGCAATTGTGTTTGCAGCTTGTTTGACCTCATTGAACGCAAATTTCTGTTTCAACAACAACGTGCCCACATAATGGACACCCGCCATAAAGAGCTAATATTATTGTAGCTTATACACGAATGCTGACCTGAATCTGAAACTGATATTGAACATCTGAGAGTAAATATTTCGAGACAAGTTTGCCGTGTTAACTTTACAGGAGCACAACTCATTGCAGGTACGTCCTTTACTGTTGAGCAATATCGATTCACTGATCCGCGTTCAAAAGGTTGGCATAGCTGAGCTAATTGTATTGATGATAGAAAAGTATCGATACAGCTAGAAGATTAACATTTGATAAATTCCGTCCCATATAAGCCTACATAGAAGAGCTTACATAGAGAACATCACAAACGAGAGATTCAGCTGGGTTCCAGGTGAGTCTCTCGAAAGAACCAAATTAGTTTGCAAATGAGTGTATATTCGCTAATTTCGTGCAATTTGCTTTCAAGTGAAACATAAGGTTAACGGAAACCCGAGGACTGAGTCTACCTGATGAGCCCCAAGGAGAGTATATCTGATCGTGGTCTGTCGACGGATTTTCAGCAACCTTATGAGTAGTACATTACGAAGATTTACATGTATCGCGATATCTCGAATATCGTAGCGACTGAAACACGAGGCTGCCTGGTGCAGCACATTCAGTTACCTGAGAACATCACAAACGAGAGATTCAGCTGGGTTCCAGGTGCCTCTCAAAAAACCGAATTAGTTTGCAAATGATTGTATATATTTGCTTAGATTACATATTGTTTTCTGTCATGCGTCTGTTGAGGAACCTTTTTAGTCCGTATCCAGTAGAAAGATTTCATCAGGTTATAGAAGGCGATTGCTATTCCTCAACAGCTGAATAAATAAATTAAACAACTGCCCACCGTCTGGTTTTTAAAAGCAACGAAGAGATGTGAGTGAATTCAATATTTTTTGTAATAAACTGCAGAACGGCCGTTCGGATTACATCGACCTACAAAATATCGTTACCGTGAGGATAGATGCGTAGTGATTATCTGTATGTCTAAAACAATCTGTCTCATTTAATTTCGAAAGGTGGATGAACTTTTTAATCATAACATACTTTGGAATTCTGACAGGGGAATAATTGATAAAACATGGTATTCCTTCTGATTTAACCAAACCAAACTCTTCTAATACCATCATACCAAAACTTCATTCCAACATGCACATTTCAGTAACCTCAGAGAGTAAGGTTTTTGGAAATTTGTATCTACCATCCACATAAGCATGGTGGATGTTGATTCAAGAAATACCCCTATTTGATTCACAAGTAAATCCAAGTATCACTGTGGACACATCGATATGGCATGTTAATCAAAAGCCTATACCTTGTAGGCTACATACTACATAACACGAGTCTGGATTTCACATTTGCCTATTTTCCATAAAATGATGGTAAAGTCAACTGACATAAGTAATTAAACCCCAAGTCGGCAACGATATAAGCCCTGGTTGCTGGCGTTCGTTGCACAAACCACAAACGTGGCATACAATGCTGCTACACCCAGACGGTAAATGCTAGTTTACGACCGAGTGAATATCCGGTGGGAACAGATGCAGACATCGGTTACAGAGTGGTAGCTGGCGCAAACCGCTTGTAATATCACGGAGCAGGTTAGTAGGTTTAATTTAACATCTTTATGCAGTAAAACGTGACGTTCTCCTCGAAGAATTTGCGTGACATGATCTTCTGGGCAATGCTACCAGACAGTGAATTACTTTCCGATTACCATTGGTACGACCGAGTTGATGACGGGTACGACAATATAAAACGTTGACAGGCTACATTGGCATTCGAAATCTCAATCGCGTCTCTGTAGGTTTTTGGACTTTACGCTTATAGCAAGCGTTCTCACAAGCCTTAGAGACTAACGCTTTTGCTTGTTATTGAAATAAAATTGCTATTTTGTGTGATGTCTTCAAGTTTTAGCAATTAAAAAGCTAACTCCCAAAGGTTTACGGATTAAATTTTTTAATGTCAGTTTGTGTATAAATATAAACACTGATTGAAAATTCCTTAAACCAAATAAACCGTCAAATCATCTGCTTTTGTTTTTTTCTCACATTTAAAGTGTGTACTGGGCTAAAAAGCGAGGGTCAGAGGATCAGATTTAACGAGTACTCTTAGGAATATTCTTAAACGGATTCTGAATAAGAGGCCTGGAAAAAAAACCCACAAGGGTCACAATAAACAGTAGCACCCCGATGGTCAGTATCACCTCGCTGCGGACCTTCCGGTAACTAACCGTAACTTTCTCCATATGGATGATCATTGCCACAACTTTCTAAGGCTTCCCTTGACTAATCAGTCCAGTGCGTCTGGGGTGGCATTTCCAGCACAATATTATTTCAGTTTCAGGTAACAATTTTTGTTATCCCTATGCTTGTGCCCCTTTCAGCTTAAAAATAATCCCTGCCTGGAGCCTACCCAGATGAAATATGTGCACCTTAACCTACACAGTCTGGATGCCATTCAGTTGGATTCATCCACTAACGAGGCTCTAAAACCTGGCGGACCGATGATGGTTGGCAAATACGCCAATGTTCATTGAGCCGAATACATGCTACTCAAAATAGCGAGTTAGATCCGATGTAGCACAATCAGCTGGCAAGCGCACAAAAGCCAGGTTTTATTCACTAAATGGCCCCGATATAATACAGCAGATAAAATAATAAAAACGAAAAATAAGAAAATGATAAGCTTCCGTCGCAAGACGCGAGGTATCACGGGCGACACGACATCCGATTCGGTGGCGTTCCAGGAAATTATGCCAGCTTCACCCAGACTCAGCCAACCAAAGTGACTCTGGAACGTCTCCGATTCTTTATGTCCCTCTCCATTCCTAATGCTCCTTCCGTCCAACAAAGCGGTTGCAACTTTCAGTAACACAGGATCCTGCCTTTGGAGTCGCACCAACCTTCCGGGATCCAGTTTGGTGACGAGGCTATTGGTCCCAATCATGATCCTGGGGGCCTCATCTTCAGCCGCTGCACTTGACAGCCAATCAGCCAAGTGGTTCTCCTTTCCTGGCACGTGCTAGATTGTGGAATCGTACTCTTGCAACTGGAGTGCCCAGCGCGCGAGCTTCCCGCGAGGATCTCTGGTGGTCCTGATCCACTCCAGGGGTTTGTGATCGGTTTTGACATGAAACCTTTGTTCAAGAGGACATGGCGTCTACTTATACACGGCGAGTACTTCTGTTCAGCGTTAGCCAGGACACGACTGGCATATTCGATAACTCCATACATTTGCTTTAGGTCTGTGCCGATACCTCGACCACTAGCGTCTGTTGCAACAGTGAACATCTCTTCGACCCTGGGCAGTTTGAGGGTCAGTTGTTGATCCAACATCCACGCTTTGACATCTCGAAGGCCACATATGCTTCTCTGGTTCATTAATATTTCCGACTTTGCCCGAGCAAGTCGTACAGTGTCGCAGCGATTGTGTTGAAATTCTTAACTAACCCCCTGTAGTATGCTGCTCGTCCAAGAAACTACCCTAGAGGCCGCTTTGAATTTGGAACAGCACAATCCTCGATATTTGCCAATTTTTCGGGCAGTGGGCTGGCTTATCCAATTTATGCTCCAGCAGTTTCACCGAACTCCGGGCGAGCTGTGTCTTGGATTGATTTATCCGCCGGCCAGATTCCCGGATCCGCTTAAATACAGCCTTCAAGTAAACTGTACACCCTAATTCCAAATTGCTATACACAAAGATATCGCCTTTGTACACGGCAACATTCTCGAGTCCCCTCATTAAACATAGCACCAAGCCCTGGAATGTGAATTCTGCCCCAGATAAACCGGACCTCATCCGTCATAAACGCTGTTTGCTCCTGATCCCCCGCCTTGATATGTAGTTGCCGGTATCCGGAACGCAAGTTGGACACAGTAAAACATCGAAAATTCTGAAGGGAATCGAAATTCTCCGCAACCTAGCCACTACTACAACCCGATTTACGGTCAGGTTGTTCGAGCGCCGGAAATCCACGCAAAACCTGTATAGTTGTTTGCCTCCCTTACAAGCACAACCGGGGAGCTGTACCTACTATTGGATTCTGTGAATATGCCATCGTTCATCATCTCTCCAATCTGTTTATGGACCTTCCACGGGAAAGGAGACGGCACCGGACGAAGGCCGTAAAGTCATAAGCGTTCTGGCGATAGGAGAAATTTGTTTTCAGTACAGGGGCAGAAGACAAACGGATTTTCATAACCCGTGAACAGTTCGGAATATCCCTCGACCATGGACCATCATGAAGGTGAGTTACAGGAGGGAAGATTTTGAACATGCAGCTCACTCACGTCAGTGCTTGACCGCGCAATATCTTGTCACCTGCTTTTCCTGCCTTAGGTGCGCACGGTTTGCATTCAGCTTGATTCCCTCTCCAGCTCGACGATACCCCAACTCCTGTATAAAACACAATTCCTTTTCCACGTCTACCTCGATAATGACTTGTATGGCAGCCTGTATCATTGCGCTCATCTCAACCCACACAGGAAAAGAGGAGTACTCTAAAATTTTATTATTGAAAATTGGTCGGGTAGAACCACATTGACTCCTTCAGCGGCCTGGCCTGCCACACTTGTAGCACCATCTTGTTCGAGCTTGCCCCAGCGAATACGTCCTTGTGGCTGCAAGCTGCCCCGCGGGTATGTCCACTCCGGTCTGCAGTTCATCCACTGTTGAACCCTTCCTGTTCTCCTCCGACTGGAACGTGTCCAGTGGTGCCTCGGCCTGAACCCATACCAGATGCACCAGCTCCTCCACACGCAACTGGCCAGTGAATCTGGCCATTCGCAACTGGGTATCAAGCGCGGGCTGCACAACCTCGAGGAACTGGTCGGATAGCAACTGGTGGCGCAACACTCCGTCTAGTCCCTGCAAAGCCCGATTCAACGATTGCTGCGGGCTGGCGAAGAAAACGGTCGGGTCACATCCAGATGCTATCGTGACCGACTTAAACCGCCTCATTCCTCCTGGCGGTTGACCACTAAAAGGGCTTTTTCTGAGAAGGCCCGGTCCATCTTCCGGGGGCCCATTCTGGCCGCATCCAGGGCTGCGTTCGCCGGGCTCCCGAGGGGGTCTTCAGCGCCTCCAAATTATCACCGACGGTATCCAGTCCAGCAGCCCCGTAACTACTTAAAAGTCTTCCAGAAAGTTCCAAACATGTCCACGATGAAAGAGTTGTGGCTACGGGATCTTCATCCTCATCCTGGCCATGGCATCAAATAAAAGGAAGAAGGCCTTTGATGCGGAGTTTTTTATTGTAAAAAGCCAGCTGAACATTCACAGACTATTGGACAGGGATGCAAACCTCTCACATACATCCTGTTTACAAAAACTGAATATCCATCATCTCCTTGAACGCCACTTTCAGAACTTTCCTAGGTATTCATTGACTGTTGCTCAAATGCAAACAAATGCCACAAAGTGACTCCACAAATTCCGCAACAGATCTACCCTGTTCAAGAGACGCGAAGCGTAATTCCAAGAACAACACATACTACTCGCATGCCTCCCTGTCAGTAGTATCACCGTTAAACCAGTATTAATATTTGTTTACCAAGTTGTCATCGGTGCTGCCATTATAAGGGAGAACTAACTCATGTTTATCTCTTTTGATCTTGTTTAAAAACGTGCAACGGCATATATATTCACTTAAACTTCTTCATTTCACCGTAAAACCGCAAAATCAGGGATGAAATATTCTGAAAAATGTGACTAACAGACCACACAGAAAATAGTAGTGGGTAGGACTGGGGTCCTGTGAATAATGAGGTAGATCACATAATTGATGGAATGACCAAAATAATTAGTGTTGGATCAACTAATTTTTTGTGAACACGCTGATAATACATAAATTTATCCCTACGTAAACCGGTGTGTATGTCTGTTCTACAAATTTCTGCAAAGTTGGGATGTAACATGACGAATAAGTTCCCTTATAATAGCTTGCTTTTTTGCGGCGATAAGTTAATTTTGTCCAAATATTCTTACATTTGTGTACATTTGTTACATAATTTCGATAAGTGAATTATTTAACACCCTTTATTATCGAAAGTAAAATTTACACACCCGCCTACATACTCATACGTTCATTTGATTACACAGACAGTTGCCCAATTATGATGTGTTCATTAGTGGGGTTTCTCATCAATGTATCATTAGCTGTACCACAGACCGTTAGTTAAAGTTGTGTTGACGGACAATTAACTCATGCAAAACAAAGCTTGTCTGTACGACTACCTCTCAAATTTACACTTTGTCCCGAGACACCCAAACTAACCAGAATCAATCGCGTATTTCAAGGACAATCCTTTTTGTGATCATGTAGGAAGATTCAGGCTTTTTTAGGAATTGTCTTTTATCGTATTGAGTTGTTCACAGTCAGTGCATTGAAGCAAAAGACTTGTGCTTTTAGCCTTTCATACTAAAAACACTGAAGTACTAGGGCAACGGAAAGCGATTTTATACCGAATGGACGAATCTGTGAGCATAGTCAGAATAGTATGTTAAAAATTTAATAATTTTTATTCAAATGCACGGCTTGTGTTCACGCAGCACAACTTTAATCATTCAAAGTACATGTGGATACATTTAAGTACACCACTGTGGAATAATTCAGCCCGGGAGGACCCCAAGACAAGATTCCGATGGATTTACACCTACGTATCAGAAATAACTGGTACCCCTTGCTATAGACTAATAAAGTAACCATTTCTACTTGAAATGAAGAGTCTCGAAGCTTGGGAGAGAGCGCTTTGCAATTCAATCGCCGGTGAGATAGAATTAAGCAAAAAGTAAAACAGTGGATTGTGTTTGCACATGTATTCTGACTGTACACTGATGAGGGACCTTTAGTAATTTTGGTGTTACTTAACACGCAAAAGGTTAATTCGCCACTGTTATTATTTTCCCTCAAAATTTGTCAAATGTTGTTGAGTCTTAGGCTGTGCCATTAACCGCAGCCAATTATCCTAATATTGTTCTACTTTGCTACCAGCGCTGCAAAGGAAAATAAGTAAATATTGAATATTGATGTATTTCACGCTGTTTATACTTGATAACCAAAGACAGTCAGTAAAGAAAACAAGTTGATTAGAAAATCACAATGCCAATCCAGTATCTGGCTTTGTGATACACCGAAATGCTTCCAATTTCGATAAACTTGCTAAATGCAGTTGCTTTGGTGACAAAATGAAAAGTATAATGTATAACTAGTCTATCGGGCAACAAATTCGTTCTTTGAAATTCCGCTCTGGAATTTTTCCCTTATTTTATAGCCACAAACATTGTGCAACCCAAAGAACTTGATTATAGGTTACTGCCGAAATCATATAGTGGAAGATAGTAGCTTTTTTGTTATCAATCTATATTCTTTTGTTACCTCCGTTGAATTTGCGTGTATGTGAGAGTGTAGAATGATTTCGAACCAAAATTGTTTGAGTAAATATTATTGTAATAGGGAGCAGACTGCCTTACAAGTAGGCACAGTAACTTGCAAGCAATCATACTTGATAAGTCAAGCATTATAAATGAACCTTGGTTACAGTTAAAATAATAATAGACCCAAAATAATTGTCTCCTGTAAATGTCTGTGACACTTGTAATATGCAAACCACATGCATTGTTATTTGCTCCCAATCAATAACGAAGCTCACCATACCGCCACTCGCACTGTTGAATCGAGCTATATTCCATCTGGATGACGTCTTCACAGAACGTCAGAACCTAACATTTGGTGCAATTGTGTTGTTCAATGTTTGTAGTTGTATTAAGATGAACAATTCTGAAAGCGTCCTGTCTGAACTCCAAACTGATCTCCAGAGACAAACCATCATGTTTTTCTGTGTTTTGCACTACACTTAAGAAATAATCTAATAGTATATAACATATCTACTGTTCTGTTTGAGCAGCCAAATGGATAAAAGTTAATTTCAAAGGCAATCCACACTGTGGTTATGTATGGTATATTATTTCTACTCAGCTGGTTCTTGGATTAACGTAGCTGTATACCAGAAGAGACAAAGGGGTTCAGGAATGTAAGTTATCAATAGATTTTCTGTCAGGCCCGCGTGAACGGATATGTCATAACTGGTATTTTTTGGAACTTATTAAGGTCAGCTGGAAAGTGAGTACAAATTTGACGAATGTATACATACATATATATTGTACGATCCTGTGCTAAGGCCATGATCTCAAAGCAAGGAATAGGTTACTTAGCCTAAACGCACGATCTAGGTGTCCTATCTGACAGGTAACGTGTAGTCTAATTCACCAACGGACGGTCAGTAATAATTGCGGCGAAACCGAATTCTACGAACTTCACCTGCGTTTGTTCGGTAGTCGGCAGTGAACAGTATATTGAATTGGACTTGGGCAGACAGTACAGATAGGTAGACCGTAGTTCTATAGGAAATTAACAGCACATCGTGTGGAGAATTAAAGAACGACTTACGGCTAGATTGAACCTTGGGCAGTTAGCAACACAGGATGGCACACGAAGGGCAGCGTGCTATCGAACAAATTAAGCGGGAAAATTGTTCAGTTCAAAGTGGAACAAAATTTCAACAAGTCCATGGATAAATGCGAACAAATCGTCTATAGAAATGGTTGCGGTAGAGTCGGCTTTGTATAAAATAGAACGGTTCAGTCTTGAAACTTAAGCAATCACGGAAGGGTGATGAACTAGTCTGAGGAATAGGGAAACAAATAATTACGTCACGTAATTAACATATATACATATAGCGAATATACACTCATTTGCAAACTAATTTAGTTCTTTCGAGAGACTCACCTGAAACCCAGCTGAATCTCTCGTTTATGATGTTCTCAGACAACTGAATGTGCTGCCGCCTCATCTTTCAGTCGCTACGAGATTTGAAATATCGCGATACATGTATACCTTTGTAATCTACTACTCATAAGGTTGCTGAAAAACCATCCACAGCCCACGACCGGTTTCGCCCTTCATCGGGCTCATCAGGTAGGCGCAGTCCCCGGGTTTCCGTCAACCATATGTGGCCGCCTTATGTTTCAGTCGCTACGAGATTTGAAATATCGCGATACATGCATAATTTTGTAATCTACTACTCATGAGGTTGCTGAACAAGAGATTCAGCTGGGTTCCATGTGAGTCTCTCGAAAAAACCAAATTGGTTTGCAAATGAGTGTACATTCGCTAATTTCGTGCAATTTGGTTTCAAGTAGAACATAAGGTTGACGGAAATCCGGGGACTGCGCCTACCTGATGAGTCCCAAGAAGGGCGAAACCGGTCGTGGGCTGTCGATGGAGTTTCAGCAACCTTATGAGTAGTAGATTACAAAGACATATACATATAATTTTGTTTGAGTCTAATGCGGGATACATGATTTTTGATCTGATTATGACAGCTTTATTTTCTACACTATTTTTCTAGGAGAAATCACTCGTGAGTAGTCAAAACTAAACTAACCGTTGGCAGAATTTGAAATCAGTAGTGTTGCTCTCCGAATGCCATGCCTAAACTTTCCTGTTTGGAGTCATCTACAGCAATTGTGGTGAATGCAATTACGTGTTAGCTTTTTGCGTCTGGAATAAAAAGGAATCCAAACAAGCTCCTAATTAATGAAGTACGTGACCATAAAAAGTTTTAAAGACGTTTGTCATCCGTAAACCACTGGATTATTACCCAACCGTTAGGTTTTATTGTATCAGTGTGGTGTCACCTGTGTTGCAGGATGTAAGGCGGATAATGCTTACATCGATGGTCGGCTAAGTTGCCCTGAAATTTAAAGGACCTGACACTGGATTGAGATGAGTATAGCGCATTTCTTTCTGAAGATTGCACCCAAGCTAGTTCACATTTCTACCGTTAGTGTGCTCGCTTGTTGCTGCAAAAAATGTTGTCAGCGATCATCCGTGTGTTTACTTGACCAGTATGGCGTGTTAAACAAGATTGAGCATCCCAAATTATGTGAAAGAGCAATTGTTCAATGCTAAACACACTTCACATAAGTTACATCTCCAAAATTACGTAATAAATAGTTCATTTACAAAGGTAAATGTGACTAAAAAACAAACTAGTCAACATGTTTTCCAAAAAAATCCTGTCACCCTCAGCGAGAAAATATCTGGCAGCAAACATGATTTTCTCCGAAATATTCTGAGTCAATAAGTCAACTTTATCCATTTGAGCGAATTACATTTCCAACCATTCAGCTGTTGGAATGTAAAAGACGTGCAAGGTAGTGTTTCTTTGGTAAATTCGCAAGTTAAAAAGTTCTCTAGCAACTTTATTTTTAGATTTACCCCAATCTACTTTGATGAATTTTCTGTCGTTTGTGTAACAGGTTCAGTGTTTGTAACCTAATGTCGAATATTTACTAGAGTGATGACCGTTGAACATAGCAGGAAGATGGGACAATTTGGACAAAGTGATACAGGATAAATAACAAACTTACATGTTATGCTTTAGACAATGAAACACAAAGTCTTATGCATTCGCAAGAGTAATGGTAAAATGTTGAACAAGCACACACATCACTTTCGAGATGTTTCTGGATGCCGAGTATGGTTTTTTTTCTGTTAAACGTAAAATAAAATAAATAAAATAGTAAAAAACACTGGTCAATAAAGATGTTTTATATCTCTCATTCACTCATTTAGCACACATATCTCTATAATGCATCCTTATAGAATATTATGATAAAAATATTATTTATTCGTGCAAATGAAGCTACGCAGCTTTTTTTCCACAGGTGATGAACTAGCACTACGTATGTCATTGTGTGCCCTGCACTACTAGCGCTCCACACATGTATACGCCGTATTCCCTCCGTACTTTTGCTTAATTTTGGCTGCCCCAACAAGTAGAGACAGACGTTCACCAGTTTTGAATAATATCCTAGGTGTATGTCGTTCTTACGAGAAACCGCCTTCACAAGGGTCGACTGATAAAGCTTGCTGTTTGAATTTTTCTGTCCCCTAATCCGAGCTTATTATAAAGCCGTAAACCAAAGAGCAAAAACTTAATGAATCTGTTTAACAAAAATTTGCATAGGTCTTTTTAGAAATCATTAGGCGTCACAATAGCCATCAGGTATCTTTTAGAGTGTCACAAAATGTGTAACAAAATCTTACATGATTTATAGCATACAAAGTTGTCTACCCTCAAAAAAACACGACGAGTGGAGACACAACTTGCATTAACTACACAAATGTAAAAAAATGGGGATGTAATCGGCTAAAAGGCTGTCTTATTGAATTTCTTTGAAAATATAAGGCATTTCTTCTACAATCCGTTCATCTTACTGCTGAACTGTTCTGTATACAAGCCCAATGTTACTTCATTATTTTATTCTTTTTTCTTATTTGTTATATATATTTCATTATTTATTTTGTTATTTATTTTGTATTATTTTATTATTGTTATTTTTCATTTTTTACTTTTATTTTTTTATTTATTTACGCATTTTGGAGGAAACTGCACTCCGTTTACCAGTGAGGACGCAGGTGCCAGCAATAGCCGACTAGACTGGTTAATAATGATGTATGGAACGCTCAAAAACCATAGTTCTAGAACAGCACCTATTTGTCCTCTCACAGTAGCAAGCTTCGAGCATAAGCATAACGTGGCAGGCAATTGAGAACGATGAACACTTCCGCAAAATTTACTCTCAGAATTCTTCGGTCAAGTGTGTCAATTTTTACTAGGAATGCTGTCTTCGCAAACTAACCAAACAAATACAGATAAATAAAATAGCGCTCCAAATTGAATGGATTCTGCAGGCTTCCTCGCATGAAACTATTGATGACTCATGCTGTTGACACAGACTAGCAGTGCTCTATTTGATTCTTTAAACATAATATTTTGAAAAAAGAAAATGTTTCGTTTGTTAAACTGTGTTGAGAAATCGTTTATTGTCTCAGTGACTTTAGCCGTCCTGTGGATAAATCCAAACGCCGTCTGATGATGGATAAGCAAGGTTTAACCTCGAACGTAACCGATAAATATATGAAAAACTGCGGTACCTGTAAGCTTGTTACCATAAAAAACTTCAGCCAAAGGCACATAAAGACCTCTTGCGCCCCGAAGACAAAATGTTTCGGTTTTCGAAACTTGGGGGGCTTGACAAAATTAGTTTCAGACAGAGCTCCTGGGAACACGCGAGTTAATTAAACCCAATTTGCGATGTTAGATTTCTTCAGCTCGTTCCTGCTGCTAAGAGTTATCTGATGCGATCAGTTTTAACAATGCAGGTCGTCAGCTGGAATACCTGGGGATTTATTACGATTCAATGCAGAATTTAACTGCGATACTTCACAAACGCTATGAGACTAAAATCATGCTGAGGAACTATGACAATAATGCATAAAATCTGTATGCTCTCCAGAATATGCTGAAGATTCACTCTTCACATGAGCTTGATGAGTTTAGTTGTGCTATGGGCTAACTTTAAAAGCCAGTAATAAAGGGGAATGAATGAGAAGGATAACGACTAGTCTTTGCACTTTCGTCAGCTGCTTAATATTTCTAGTTTAGTATATCTACTTGACACTTGCAGTAGGTGCAAGCTGTTGCGAGGACTTGACCTAATTGGGCCATTGCTGAGGTGATCTCATGAACAATCGTGTTTTTCTAATTTAACTCCTGCTCAATGGCTTAAAATATCTCCATTTAGGGTAGCCAAATTCTAGGTTTAAGGACAGAACATATTGCTCTGTGTGCCACAATATGATATCTCCTAAATGGTTAGTAGGCTGATACCTTGCATACATTCCGTTATCTGCATTTACTCTGTAGGTGTCAACAAGAGTGAGTTTTGTTAAGCAATTTTGGCTAATCCTGTGTGGGAAGTAGCGGGACAATTTAGTCAAGGTTATCCAAATATAGTGATGAATGATCACAGTGCACTTAAATGGAGGAGTCGCAGAATTCTCATTATTAAAAATACTTGGTTGCCACACGTTTTTTATCATCTCGAATGGACACGACGAACAATGAATGGAAGTGAGAATAGACTAATACATTATAAATTTCAACGGTACTAGGAACGATTTTAGGATAATAGCACTTTATTCGGTATTTTTTGTTTCCATTTTTGGATTCTCCAGTCTTAGCACTCTGATGCTAGTGTCCATCACAGAATCTAATCATGGACACAAATTGCAAGCGGACAACATCCTGAAATAGTCGGTAAAAATAAGTCTACTCTTTCTTAGTTATTACATATGCGAAATATTCTAGCCCCTTCGAAGTAAATACACCCACGAGAATGCATTTGGCAGACAAGCATCTGAAAAATGCCGGGAACTTACAGGTGAAATTCTTCTCTTTATCAAAAGCAAAGAAATTTTTGCATAACAACGCCATGACGGCCCCAAATCCCCGCAACCTATCTTGTGAATCTTCTTTTTTCTGATTCATGTAAAGTTTCTATAGGTACAACATGCATAAAAAGGCAACGTAAAATATGAAGGCTTATTACGCGGCACGTAGATAATCACTCTTTGACAATTTCGTTTAGTTTCTTAAGGCGAAAACAAGCCCGTCGGGATAGAAAATGAATCCACTCATGCAATGTTACCAGGCAGAATCAGTCTACATTTTAGTCTTGTATGGAACCACAGACATCAACTATAAACAGTTTACTTGGTCAACTCGGGTACACGATCCTGTGATGGTGCAGGTAGTAGCTGAGAATTTTTGTCTAGGAGTGTATTAGATGATAGTATGTAAAAACCATCCATTAAGTAAGTTTTTACGGGCGGCTAGGATTAGTGGAGGATGCAGTGGATGAATCTGGGCACGAGATAAAAGCAAAATCCGAGAAGTCGTAGACGTCGTTAGGATCTGGACCAACCACCACAACAAAGAACAAACTGGCGTGAATATCAAAGTATGCGAAAATTGGAAGCTTAGTAAATTAACCCGAAAACTTATGCAAAGTTCTGTTTTTTTTGAATTGTAAGAGAATATACAACTTATGCAAGTTCTGTTTTTTTTGAATTGTAAGAGAATATACACACTTCCTCTAGGCGTTAAGTGGATCTAGTTTTCCCTCGTAGTGAAAAGCGTACTTTCTTCCCTTTTTAAACAGAGCAACTGGAAAGTAGGCTATTGGAATTCTGTGAGATTCACGATAAGTGTATTTATTTCCTGTTTAATTGTATTGAATCTGTCAAAACTGTTTGTATTTTCTTAGTCAGTGTTCCGGGATAATACTAAGCTTCCCGGCTGTTACTGATTCTCATACTTAACATCACTTTATTTACTCTGTCTTTTATTACTAGGCAACTATCTGCTACAAGGTAATGTTACAATAGTAATATGATTTCATCAGTACCTAAGGCATTATTACTATAGTGGTGTTCCGTCACCCAAAGGAATAAGGATTTATGGAATACGTGTGCTTATTACAAGGCTAAGCCATTCTTTTTATGTCTGTCGTTTCAAGGTTTTTCTTTCCGTTCAACGTCGACTTATTTTACTGACGATATCGATTTTTACATCAACTTCTACTATGCACCGGGACTGAAAATTTTCAAGGAGCAGCTTCGTTGTGCAAGCGGTTGAATAATACGTGGGCATCTTGTATTGAGTATATGTACTTTGTCCAGGGGTTATATACTGAGGGCTTCTCACTGTTTTCGAAAGAGGAGTGAATGGTTCTCTTTCTAATGAACATACCAATTGTAGAGATACAGGCATTGTATGCTGTGTTGATTAAAAGTGACTCAAAAATGTCAAGGACTTCATGCTTACCAAAATTTAAAACAGGGATATGAAAGACACTGAAATCCATCTCGCAAAAGAATTCTGTCCAACCAAGAGACAAATTTTATCGTCAGATAATATTAAATGGGACAGTCGAGCGGTGCTTGAATTGGTCTAGCTACCCATAGGCAACAGGTTTACCGTAAAATCTGGAATGTTGGGAAATTTGTTCATAAAAACTTAGTGTTCAAGCTGAATTCGTTTTTGATTGGTTTCTAAGTGGTTGAATGCTGTCAGTATTTATTTGTTAAAATAGTCACTTCGGCAAGTTTCAACCTGCCATGGAATGACAGAGGAGTAAAATTCATTTTTTAACAGTTGACTATTGTTGATTTGAAACCGCTGTCACTATGCTCAAACCTGTAAACAATTATTTTTGTTTCCTTTAATTCAGTGCAAATTAACGGTACGCTTCGACCAATGTTTCATATTACGGAATTTGTGTGGCTGGTCTGATGCGTGGTGATGTTTTTGTATGATAAGGAAACTAAACATCTAATACGGATATTGTCAGGTTGCTTATTAAGCCGAAGCTATCTGATCTGTCAATTCAGCTTTTCATGTGCGTGTCCGTCTATGTGTACAGGACGTTTCCGACGGCTTGTCTCAGCGTCTGATTGAGCAGCGATCAGTTCATAATCATGGTACGGGCCAGCATGTCGACTGATAGCCCGATCTGATGCGACGACATAAGAGAATGAAGGTTTCCGCTTCCTTTTTTCCGCCCTTTTTGTCATGCACATTTTTGCTGGAATTTTACGGCCTGTGCTTATTTAATGCTGCCTTAGGTAAGAGCGTAACACAGCGATATTACTGCGAGAATTTTACCAACGCACGCTGATGTCAAAATCTCAGCGCAGTTGAAGTAGATGAATTAAGACCCGTTATTCGCCGATACTTTTACCTGCATTCTCATAATTGTGCTCGCATCTTTGCTTCTGGACTGTGTACAGACTGTATTACAAATAACGTATTGGAGGATCATGCGCATTTCTATGGCCTTTGTAATGTAGTCACGCAATGCACCACGGAATAAAATTTTGCGCACCCTGTTCACATACGCATTGTACTTGTGTGTCAAATGAGCAAGCAGTCAGACCCACAAAACGCGGGCAACATTGGATAGCTACATATGAAATATAACTGTTTTTTGCAAAACCTTGAAGACATTCCCCTAAAAATTGGTATCTTCATTCTCGTCTTGTAGAACAGAAATCAGGTAAGGTCCTGCTACTCCCAGTTCTTTTCAGCATGAATGCGTGAAAATAGCTGAAAGAATAGAACTTACCTTGATGCACTTTGGGTAAAGTCATCACGCATTTGACAATAGAATCGTTCAGCTATAGCAGCTTTTCGGTGCCTATCTGCCATGCCACCCCAAATAAGCACGACAGCTGGGATACTGCCAGGTTGCTCAAGCATAGACAGGGGAAGTCGAGTGGCGGAGGTCGGATTCGGAACACGAACCCTCCCGGCAATAAATTCGTGCTCTAACAACTTGGGCTACCTCGCTCATTGACAGGATGCGTAAGAAACCACCAGCTATTAAGTGCCTCCTAATTATAATTCAGTGATGCGACAGAATAAGACGACGGAAAAAGCGGAGAATAGCAAAATGTGCAATGAAAGCTTCATGTTTCGTTTTTAATATAGTTAACCCGTCGCCACCAGGTTCAACGTCTGATAGTCCATACTCACTTGGTTCATCTATCTTACGTGATTGCCTAAAAAGGCAGCAGAACAAGATGCCCCACCTCGTAGTACGAAGACCGTTGTTTGGATTAAACAGTAAGATAAATATGTTGTGCAGAACCACTGTACAGAATCCAGAACATTGGCCTAGTGATTTCGAAAGTCATGGGCGCAATCCATCGGACTAGATCGTCAGTCGCTTACTACTTTACTTGTATTGTACATGCAAGGTCAGTATGTCAGATGCATGCAAGGCAAAATATGCAAGTGATATTGCCCGCGTGTCCAAAATACCCTTTTTTTCCGAATTTCAACAAACCTACCGGAAACTAACTCTTCAAATGATATCGATCAAATATACAAAAAGAGTATCGCGCTTGGTGATATTATGGAAAAAGCGACGCCCTTCCTATCGTTGTTCAAGTGTTTACTCTGATTTAGATGGACAAATTCGCCAATTGCACTGGTGATCATTTAGGCGACCGACAAAATCATGCAACACTTGATCCATTCTACTCAATTTTTGATGTCGCATGACAAGTTCACTGCAAATTTTATGTTTTGCGAATAAACGAGGAAAAGTTGTCAGTTGTACGTAATACAAGCCATACTATGATGGCAACCCCCATGGCGTTTTGCATAACGATTTTTTCACAACGTGGCGTACGTAGAAAAGATGGATTGTAAGCTGCGGGAAGTACAATCAAAACGAGGCATTCACCAGTACTTATCACGCGGTTTAGTAAGATAAGGACATTTGTAACTTACAAACTGTACTATTTTTGCGTGAAACGTTTTGACGAACAAATATGTGCATTATATATATACAGATACATTCATCACTCGTGCATATCCAAGGTACATCCAGTGCGTATAATACTTTTTGTGGATAAATGCATGAGTATTTCTCCTTTCAAAAATTGGCTTCATCCTAAAGCGCAGCCACTAAAGAATCGGCCTTTGCTTTTACCTTTAGTGAAATTGCAAATGGCTGGTGAGTGTTGAATTTTTGCCCGTTGTGGCATGTACTACTACGCTTAAACTACTTTCTTACAGAACGAACGTCTTAAGCACCAAGCGTTTTCAGACGTCGAGACTAACTGTCAGGAAGCTTGTTTACCAGTGCTTTAGTCTACGGAAAAGTCAGGAAATTAACGCATTCGGGCAAACTAAACAGTGTAGAGGAATGTACAATTTTGTTTTTTGGAAATCCAGCAGAAAGCACTCGGATTGGTGGTCAAATGGTTATTTTAAAACTCAAAATACAGAAGACCATTAAGTGTAGAACGTATTGTCAATTAGGCTTTCGTGGAATTTCATCTATGTGAATTTGATGTATACTGGAACAATTGAAGAGGAGTGTTCAGCAATGCGCATGTCACAAGATTCAAGGTAGTTTCAAACCTACAACATTTAGGTTAGTAATTCAGACACTTGTTCGCTGGTTTGCTAATCTGTTTTATTAGCTTGCTCTGAAACCTGCTACGGCCTCGCTCATCTTTCAGTCACAGAATCCACATCATTGGGTCTTCTAGTGGTGAATTCCTAGATGAAAGTTCCACTTACCTGGTGAGAGTTTTTTTGAGGCATCTGAGATGGTTGATACTGTGGGACCATGTAAAGAATTTCAACGAAAAATGTTTGCTGTAAGTGAAGGAGATATATGCTGAAAGGCCGATAATAGCTATATAACTAACACCCTCATTAGGAATCTCCAGCAGCACGCGCCGGCAGTGCTACGTCTAGTCTAAATGCAAATAAATTATTTTATGATCACCTGTTCGTCCCCAAACGGCTAACTCATCAAACTCCTAAGGAGATGGTCGCAAATTCTAAACTTTCCGCATTGTTGATGAATGGATGGACGAATGAATCCGCTGTGCGGTGTTCCTCGGCCTTTCTGATGGGACTGGCGCAACCTGGAAGACGAAGTGTTCATCAGGAATGGATACATTTTTCTGCACTACCAATTAGGAAATGGTAAACCCCATACCCATTCGTTATTACTGCTTATCAGTTTTTATCGAGTTTCAGCGCAAGACTTTTTCGTTTGCAAGAAACTTGCATTCAGGAGTGCATTCTATAGAAAACATTAGGATACGCAAAGTTCTCCCGTATTTAAAGACTCGAGAAAAGCTTATCCACTCCAAAAAAATAAGAAAAACACCAATTTTGCATCTGAGTTAGAATCATAAAACGGATATAACAGAGATCAAAGTCAGGTAATCCCGTGGCGCTCATTGTGGGCTACTTGTCACGTCTGTCGGTGTCATTAATAGCTTTATCTGCAGGTGTAAAAGCGAATTTCAATCATGTTGATCAGTAAATACTGTTTTTATTCTAGTGCCGGAAATGAGTTTTACTTTTGCCACGAACAAACCAAAAGTGATTATAAGCTACTCATTTAGCTTCGCAGTCGGCTTATGTTTTATCCTCTGGAAGTTAGCTAGCTAGCAGGGTAAATTTGAAGAATAATATCTCGATAGGTGAAATTTGGAGGTTAAATTCCCACATAAAATAACACGAGAGTGCTCTGGACTCATTTGATCAAGCACGTTCTTCTTGCACGTGCTTCTTGAGACCAACTCTAGTCGTTTCATGCAGTGACCTTTACAATTTGATGTTAACATTTTGCTAACTTTAATCAGGCTCCAGCTCTTTGAAAGCAACGATACTTTAGACGGAATGAGGTGTTTCGCATAGCGCGCAGAACGATTCCATAGTAAACTAGGACAGCAGGTAAACGACTAGGAGATTCCTCAACAAGAGATCTATAACAAAGCATTTTTATTGTCTAAATGACAGTGAGCATTTTTACAGGCATTTGCTTCAGCTCATGCCAAACCATGCCACAGTGAAATCTAAGTTATCTCCACACTTGCCACTTTATGCGCCTGATTTAGATCGAAGAATTGTTGATTGATCGCTGCCACCAAACAGTGACATATCAGCATACATACCTCACATTTTTCGTTGTAAACGGCCTCAAGTTATTTATGAATTTGCACAACACACTGAGTAATCTGTTCAAACGGATAATTCATGCCATATCAACAGCATACCAAAAGGGTAAGTTTGGTGTAACTTCGTTGGTTTTCTTGGCACGGAGATCGGTTGCCTCAAAGCACTGTTCTGTTACTCGTCGCACAATGACCTCAAAGGGCGTTGATGTTGTGCGAAGACTTATTCTGTGAGTCTTTTGATGCCGTGCTTACTGCTTATCTCGAAACTCACGCCGTTTGCTCGAGACCGAAATTACGGGCGATTGACTTCCGACAATTTCATCAATGAGATAAAGGCCTTAGATACTTGGTTGTGCGCAGCTTTAAGCACTACGTTCGTAGTAAAAGCAGCGTTTTTGTTTCAGATATTTACTCCGTTTGACTGAAATGTTTCTACAAGGCTAAATAATGAGATCAGGCCCAAAATGTTTGGATTTTTCGTTTACTACAATTCAACCCTAAAAATACTAGGCACGGCAGCCGATTTTTTTTGTCTTTACTGCTGTATCCGATAGGATTCTTTTGATAACAAGGCGCCACGCTTCAAAATTATTACTTCTGGCTATCTTATTAGTTAAAGTCTACAGCAAGCTTCCCGCTGCACGCAAGTGTGTATGAGAGGCTAAGGTGGCCGAAATGCAGTAGTGTGTTGGACAGTTTTGGTCAAGTTTGGTTGAAAGATCCGCCAAATTGTATGTTTGGAAAACTGTGCCACTCGAGTAGAAAAAATAAGTCAGTAGATTGCGACATTATATTTGCACGTGGCAGCGACCGGCTTGCTCGATTTCTGTAACAAAATAAACGAGAGTTTGTGTTTACGTTCCCCAAATATTAGTCAGTTCAGCAGGCTAGTTATCCTGTATGTCCTACAAAGATTGTAAAGTAAGAAAATCAACAAACTCAAGCAAGTCAAGCAACACACATGGTGGTTATCC